>NC_043701.1:176346433-176365882 GCF_006229205.1 Suricata suricatta | reverse complement strand
CCTTTTCTTCTAAAAGAGTGTTTCAGGTACAGCAAAAATTTCCTTTATGCTCTGAAAACTGCATTCCCAATGCCCTCCTCTCTCAAATCTTGACCACTCCCTTGACCCCTGCCCTTCTCCTGCCCTACCTCATCCATCCTCACTCAAAACGTCACACATGTTCACAGAGCATCTGTTAGGTCTGGTGCTACAGGGCCGGCTGGAGGCCATCTTACTCATCCATGATCATTGGGGACACAGCACGTGAGGCGCTCTGTGGACCTCACTGTCAATGAAGGTCATGTCTCTTTTCTCCCAACGCTGGCTCTTTGCCTAAGCTGTTCCTTCTTGCCTGGGACACCCTGTCCTCTTTCTTTGACTAGCTCTTCCTCCCCTCTTAAAAATCAGATCTGGTATCCTCTTCTCTGGGAGGTCTTTCTAGAATTTCCAGATTCACGTTTTAATGCCACTATTTTCATGCTGTCATATTTTTTTTTTAAAAAGTGTATCTCCTATATTCTTCTCATTATATAAGTAGCATGTGTTCATGAACGAAATGTTGGTAAATTTTAAAAATGTTTCATTGAAATATTGGTAAATACAAACATGATTAAAAGAGAAAAAAGTTTATATTAATTCCATCTAAAGATAATATTTATATCATTTGAAAAGTTTCTTTTAATATGCCTGTTCCTTTTCCCTGACCTCTTAGAGATACATATTCATGTCTTATTCATCTCGTGCCTTTTTCTACCTACCTCTCTGCCTGCCACATAGCAGCTCTCAATCCATGTTTATTGAATGGACCCAGATTAATTCACTTACATCCTCTTGTTGCTACAAAAAGAGAGAAAAATTAGCAAATTAAGCATTCTATTTATGGATTTAGGAAGGAAACGTAAATTCCTTCCACCAAATAGAAGGACATAATAAAAAAAAAAGAGAAGTTGAATAGAAAAAGAGACTAATTAATAAATCAAAGTAGTCTTCTTTTGAAAACAAAAATATGTGCATTATTCCTTGTCATATTTTCAAGACAAAACAGTGAAGAAAAAATACAAATAATTGTAGAAAAATGAATTGTAGGTATGGAAACATTAAAAAATTTTTAGGAACCAATATATGTGCATACTATCAACTTGAAAGGCTAAATTAAATATTTCTGCAAAACACAAATTGAAATTATAGTAATTTTTTTTAATCAGAAAATGAATCAAAGAAGTGAGTCCTCCTTAGAGCCCACTGCTGACCTGGGCTACTTGACAAGTGAGTTCTTTTACTGTCAAGAAACTGATAAAATCCATTATCTAGAAGTCATTTGTACAACATATGGCCAAAGACGTAGATTCGTTAACCCCGTGGGTTCCAAAGAACAAAACCTACTGTGTGGCTCACCAGAAAAGGTACTGTTCCAAGAGTAGTGGAAAACTAGTACGCTTGCTAGAAAACAGGTAAACTAGGTCTGATAAGGAATGTAAAGGAGGAGAAGCTTACCCAAAACCATGCCTGCAACCTGCCCCGGCCTGCACTGCTCCCCCACTGGCCCCACGCCACTGCTGGGGCCCCGCTCTAGACATTTCTCTCTCTGCTGCAAGACTCACCTCCATCCACACAGTGGACTCTGGTCCACAGCAACCACCATGAACAACATTCTCTGTCCATTCTGCTCGATGGTGCTGGCTCCAGGCACACTCCTTCCTCTACTTACGCTTATGAATAATGGCTGCTGACAAGCAGGTCCACTCCGTCTCATAACTCCAAGTGTAACCAACTGTGCACACTCACAGGGAGGGCTCATCCAAATCCCACCAGTTTCTGGACTGAATCATATGGCATTGCCATTCCTCTTGATCGAAAAAAAAGGTTGAATATGATCATTTTCACATGGTTCACACCGACATTATACTCAGCTCCCATTTCTCCAAATTAGCAGAGCCCTGTGTTCTAGATGGGACAAGGGCCCCTAAGACTGGTATCTCCCAAAGGCCCTCCTCTCACCAAGAAAGAAGTTCCTTGACCTGAAGTAATGCTGTGTGGGCTAGCATAGTGCATCTGGTAAGACAGGGAGTTTGGCATTGGCAGAGCCTGGTGGGCCAGGAGAGCAATTCCAAATTCAGCAAGAGGCAGGCATATTTCAGGGCAAGAAAACCTCTACTCATCCATGAGGGAATGAAATCTGGCATAGTTAGTGTACTGCCAGCTTACTATATCCTATTGGCTTTTTAGGTTTGGTTGCTGCTGCTATTAGACGGTGCTGACAGCAATAGCGGTGTCCTGATCACCTCCAGAGAGAGGAAGTTCATTTTACTGAGCCCATACAGGGCCTCTGCTTCAAGAGCAGGCTCTGGGCTGCCTGAGGAAGGCAGTCAGCGGACATCCCTAGGGCCCTTTCTCCACTGCCTCCCCCTACCACCAAGAGTCTCTGTCACAGAGGGTAGTAACTTTTGATGAGGCACAAATATTCTCATATGCTGGGTCCAGTCATAGATGTCTACCCATATATCTCTCCCCAATACTCCTGGGACACCATCTCAATATACATTAACTGTTTGAATGAACTGCATTTTCTCCCATGTACTAGCAATACAGCCTTCGACAGAGCAAGAGGAGCCACGGATGATACCAGACTTGAACTTGTATTAACTCTCACATGCTGTTGCTTCCTTCCCTCATTTTTCTGTGTAATTCTATCAGTCCTTCCACAGTTAACCTGAAGAGATATTTCTCCAGGAAGCCTTCATCGATGTCTGTTGCACACTGGGTCTTCCTAAAGCAGATGCTGAGATGGAGTTTGGCCAACAAGATATTTATCAGAGATCAACACCTGTGTAGAGAAGAGAGCAGAAGCAGGATGAGGCAGAAGCTGAACCGTCCTGGAGACCCAACAGTGACCTGAAGCCAAGGCCCATAGGTTGTCCAACATCTCAGGTCCCTTCAAGGGTTGAACACAGACATTTGAGAAGTAGCCTGACTCCAGGAAAGGACAGTTTCTTCCAAGAGAGATGAGACCTGGGCTGTTCTCAGGCTTCAGAGACTCCGCGGGGCAAAACAGAAAAACAAATTGCAAAACGTGGGGCTTAGAAGGAAGAGGAGACACACAGTTTACTGAGCTGTAGTCACAGGTGGGGCTCTATACTAGGGTTCTATAAACATGATCCCTCGTTCTTGAAAAGAGCCTTCCTTCCCAAAGAGATGTGTATAATCTCTACCCTAGAGCCTCAACCCAAACTGGCAAGTGGCACACACACAAAGTTGTTCAAATACGTACCATTCAGTTATTTCTTGACTACTCTTTGCACAACCCAGAACACCTTGATATCCGAGATGGAAGGCACCTGCCAAGTTTGCCCTTGGTCCAGGTCTTCCAGGAATGATCTAGCACACTCTGAATCTAAAATGGAATTGTTTCTACCAGTCTGGTTGGAGGAAACTACTGACCTCATGATGCTCATTTGCAGTGTGCAGTAAGAACAGCCCACAAATTTCAAGTCAGCTTCCAGAAAATGTGACACAATTCAATCCCCTCTCCACCTGCATTTACATCAATCCTCAGTCTCTCAGAGATAACTTCTGAGCATCTTTTGGGTAAAGGCTGTGCCTAGTAAATCACTATGGCCCTTCATAATGCTGACCAACAAGGCCTGGGCACAGGGCATATCTAAACACTTCCACGGTTGGGTAGAAGAAGGAGAAGAATGTGGGGGAGGGTAAAGGGGGGAGAAAAAGGGGAGGAGGGAGAATATGAAATGTATAAGATTTAATGCAATATGCTTTATACTTTGATGTAAGCAGGATTACGGTAGAGTGGTTAAGGATGTGGGTTTTGGAGCTTGAAAGATCTAGGTTTGACAGTCTACTCTAGCACCCAGAAGATGAGCCATTCACATTTCACCTACCTGCCATGTTCCCTCCAGAGCTCCCATCACTACTGACACCATAGTGCGTGCTCATCATTTTATTGTTCATATCTTTATTGAGTGCCTTCTCACCCACTTGTAAGGAAATCTACCTCTTATTTTCTTCAAGGACCAGATCAGCAATAGACATAATGCATAGGTGCTGAATACATTCTGTGGAATGATGGATGGATGGATGAAAGAATAAAATTGTGAGAACAGAAACCAGCCTTATGCATCTATCTATCTTCAGTCTTCAGCGGGCACCCATGACTTGTTGAATTCATTATATGCGTGTCTTTATAAACATATTTCTTAATTGCTCTGCACTTCAGTTTTCTTATCTGTAAATAGGGATCAGCTTTCTCTTAAGATTGTTGTGAAGACTGAATGAGATCATACCTGCTTTGAATATCTGGTATATGGTAAGCTCCATAAAAGTATTAGCTGTTGTGATTATTGTACATATTGTGTATATTAATTATAATACTGTCTCAACATTATCAAAGTGATGTGTAGAGAGGTTGGACTTGAAGAATTGAAAAAGAAAGATATTTGTACTAAAACTCCAACCTACAAAGGAAATTGGGTTATTTGAACTTTTAGCCAATTGTCATTAGCTAAATATATGACTATCTACCCATGTATTTCTCTGTGTTCTTTTCTAGTAGCACTCAGACTTGATTCAGCTATCTACCCCTTCCCAAATCATCCATATAAGTCAAAATAAGCTGACTTTACCACCTGTGGCTCTAGGCATGTGCCCATTTGGTCCAAGTGGGATCCCTTCCTCCTCACCAGTGGGTCGTTAATAATGAGCATGTGCTATGCTTCTGGTTAATGAAATATGATAGTTTTTTTGCTGGAAATTTCTGATAACATTCTTCTTTGCTCCTCTGAAAGGCTTCCAGAAGCTGCTTTCTCTTTGTCCTGTTGGATATAAACAGGGCGAACATAGCCTGGTTGTTGCTAGAAACCACCCTATCATGAGGAGGAAAGCCAGCTTTAGGATGCAGGTGACATTGAACAACAGAGCAGAATCACAGAGAAAGCCTGGATCTCAACTATATGATTATTCTGATTACATCAATGCACCCAAAGCCCACCGTCTTTGGATGTCCTGTTATGTGAACGACGAATTTCTAGTTTAATCCAGTTTGAGTTGATTTTTTGTTCCTGTAGCCTAAAGCACGCAAATTGACAGGCTTTGACCTAAGAAAGAATATACACTTCAAAAGTTAAACTGTAGCATAAAATACTGGTAGAAGCAGCATCTGAAGGCATTCTTTGAAAAGAGCCAATGTGCGGTCCACTTTCTCTACTAGATGGCATCAAATGCAGAAAGCACACTGCCTCCTGTCAGGGTATGTGCTTGGGTGGTATTTGGGTTTGGCAGGCCCGATTTTGACCAGTGTTATAGCCACTCAGCCATACTGTGGACACTTAGTTTTGAGTGGCATCATTGATTTTTTAAAGACCTTGTTTTATTTTTTTTTCTTTCTCCACTGCTATCTCAACAGGCAGAGCGGGGTGGCAGTCACTTCCCTTGAGAAACACCTTCATTTATATTCATGATTAATTTGTGGGGAGCCAGCTAAAGGACAGCAATAGCTGTTGCCTGGGAAACAAGAGTCTTCTTGGCATTTTTGGAGAAATGTTGGGTCTTTGATGCTTCACAAAACACTCAACTTAATCTAACAGCTGAGCAGCCAGGGTAACCCTGCCCACCCGTGTTAGAATGCAGAACTCCGGAGTCAAGAGTCCTTGACTTTGAACTCTGCCCAAATGTTTTCAAACTAGCTAAAGGAGAAATTCATATCCTCTTCTTAGAAGGTTGGGCGCACTCTGTCATAAATTATGCGCTTACAGACAGTAACTGAAAGCGGCAAATTCTGAGAAATTCCAGACAGTTGGGAGTTCCCACCTGCTGGGGTGTTGGTGACTTGGTCTCTGATATTCTGGGTGTCTTTGTGCCCAGAGATGTTAGGATTATGTACCCCTGAGGGACTCCCAGTTTCCCCCTGGGGTAGCAGTGTATTGCAACAGAAGTGAATTCCAAGGGCAACATAACAGTAACTTTAATAAGTTACTAAAAACCATGCCATCCAACAGTGTACAGGATTCTAATTCTCTACATTTTCACCAACATTTGCTGTCTTTTTTTCTTCTTTTGATAATAGCAATCCTAACAAGTGTGAGAATGATAGCTCGTTGTGGTATTGATTTGCAATTCCCTGATGATTACTGACAGTGAACATCTTTTCATGTACTTGGTGGCCATTTCTGAGTCCTATTTGGAGAAATGTCTATTCACGTCCTTAGCCCACTTTAAAAATTGGGTTATTAGAGGGTTTTTTGTTGTTATTGAGTTGTAGGAGTTCCTCATATATTTTGGGGACTAAATCCTTATCAGATATTTGGTTTACAAATATTTCCTACCATCCTGTTGGTAGACTTTCCACTCTGTTGGTTGTTTGCTTTGCTGTGCAGAAGCTTTTTAGTTCAATGTAGTCCCCAGTCAGACTATTTTTGCTTTTGTTGCCTGTGATTTTGGTGTCATATCCATTAAATCATTGCCAAGACCAATGTCATGAAGATCATACCCTGTTTCCTTCTAGGAATTTTATAATTTCAGGCCTTATGTTTAAGTCTTTTAAAAAATTTTTTTAAATGTTTTATTTATTTTTGAGAGAGAGAGAGAGAGAGAGACAGACAGACAGACAGACAGACAGAGACAGAGAGAGAGACAGAGAGAGAGGGAGAATCCAAAAATAGGCTCCAGGCTCTGAGCTGTCAGCACAGAGCCTGACACAGGGCTCGAACCCACGAACCGTGAGATCATGACCTGAGCAGAAGTCGGATACTTAACCAACTGAGCTACCCAGGTGCCCCTTAAGTCTTTAATCCATTGGTGTGCAAGATTGTTTGGTGTTGATCTGGCTGCATTTTAGGGACAAGAGATGCAAAAAAACCTTCCATGCTGTTCCTCCATCTTAGACCCTTCCTGCTGCCTCAAGTCTTTAATTAATTTTGAATTGACTTTTATGTGTGGTGTAAGACAAATGTCCAGTTCCATGCTTTGTAAGAGAATCAGTTTTCCCAAAACCATTTATTAAAGAGGCTCCCCCATTGTGTATTCTTAGCACCCTTAAGATCAGTCGATCATCTATGCATGGATTTATTTCTGGGCTCATTATTCTGTTGCACTGGTATATTTGTCTGTCTTTATGCCAGTATCATATTGTTGTACTTACCATAGCTTTGTCATATACTTTGAAATCAGGAAGTGTGAGACCTCCAGCTTTGTTGTTCCTTCTCAAGACAGATTTGGCTACTTAGGGTCTTTTGTGGTTTCATATGAATTTTAGAATTTCTATTTCCAAATAAATAAGCCATAGGGATATTAGAAGGGATTGCACTGAGTCTATCAATCACTTTGAGAGATATGGACATTTTAACAATATTAATTCTCCCAATCCATGAATAGAGAATGTCTTTCCATTTGTTTGTGTCTTTAATTTCTTTCAGCAATGTTTTGTAGTTGGCAGTGTACACAACTTGCATCTCTTCAGTTAAATTTAATCCTGAGTATTGTATTCTTTCTGGTGCTAGTTTAAACAGAAATATTTTCCTAGTTTCCTTTTCAGGGGGTTCATTGTTATTGTATAGAAACAAAAGCAAGTTTTATGTGGTAATTTTGTGTCCTGAAACTTTATAGAATCCACAGAAGGACAAATCCTTCTCATGTCCACTTATATGACGTATCTAAAGTAGTCAAACCAATAAAATCAAAGAATAATATGGTGGTTGCTGGGGACTAGGTATGGGGGAAATGGAGAGTTGGCCAATCAATAGGCATAAATTTTAGTTGTACAAGAGAAATAGTTCAAAAGATCTACCTTACAACACTGTGCCTATAATTAACAATACTGTACTGTATGCTTGAAGATTTTTTTTCCATGTCCCCCCATTCACAATCCAGACCAGGCAAAGCACTTGGGCCGGGGTGTACATGGGTGGATTTACTCTGCCTCCTCTTTCTGTACAGTCAGTGTAAGAACACAGTCTGTGGTAAGCACCAGGAGGCTTGCCTGAAGATTTTTTAACAAGGTAGATCTCATGTTAGATGTTCTTATAGTAATAAAATAAAACAAAATAAAGATAACCACGCCATCCCAAATAAATATGAAGAGTATATAGATCAAATCAAAAGATGTTCCAAGTCAGGATTTTTGGTTGTAAGTGAAGAAAAGATAATTCTTTGGCTGAAAGAATCCAAGGAAGGAACTATCCAAATGGTAAGAAGGAGAGGGGTGCAGTGGGGATCTAGGACATTGGAATTAGAAAGTCAGGTACTGACTAACCTAGACTTTTGCTTGGTCTTTGTTCTCTGCTTCTCTCTGTGGGTTGGCTTTTTTTCTCTCATTGCGGTCTGTTTTCCAACAAGATGGCTGACAAGATGACTGTCAGCAGATTTTGAACTATATTTCATTGCTTCTCATTGTTCTTCCCCAATTCCAGAACAACTCAGAGAAGAACACTGATTCACTCACTTTGGCCAGGTGCCTATAAGAATCACTTTGGGCCCAGGGAAACAAGGCTATGTAATAACAAAAAATCCTATATAGCCATGTAGGTAGGGACATACATTTTTTGGTAAGTTTATTTACTTTGGGAGAGAGAGCAAGCAGGGAAAGGACAGAAAGAGAGGGAGAGCGGCAATCAAGCGGGCTCCGTGCTCAGCACAGAGCCCCACAGAGGGCTTGATCCCATGACCCTGAGATCATGACTTGAGCCGGAACCAAGAGTTGGATACTCAACCTACTGAGCCATCCCGGCACCCTTGGGGGTGCATTTCTGGAAACAGAAGGCATTCAGCCAAAATCCCTGAAAGATTTGCCACTCTACAGGGCCTTAGCCACCTAAGAAAATCAGAGCCCACAAACAACAGACCTGGAAATCACTGTGAGGATGAAGTTGTCCAGGTAACCAGGGGTCAGACCAACCAGAAGTTTTCTCAAAAGTCACAGAAGAAATTAGAGGAAAGAAAAATTGAGTGTGGTTCTCTTCAAAGGATCATACTTCTCAGCTTCTCATAAACCCACAACAGAAGTTTGTAGTGTGTGGTAATTTGTTAGTGCTGTTTAAAAAGGAATTGAGAATTCCCTCCTTCATCTGTGTTAGAAGGGAGGACGGGGGGGAGGGGGGACTGTCAGGAGCCACGCACTGTGCTCGGTGCTTCAGGTTCATAGTGTCATTGAATCCGCAGAGCACAGTATGCCAAGGCCTCCCCATTTTACAGATGAGGAAACTTAGGATCAGTAAAACAAGGTAACTTGCCTATGCTCTCCTAGTGAGGAAGAAATGGCACTTGCTGGCAAACCCCAGCTTGGAGACCCTTTCGACGGACTCTCTGTGTGTAAATGTGGGAGTGGATGGAGCTGACTGAGAGTATGCTCAGCCCCAGTGTGGTGAAAACATACCCCTTTCTGCAGCCCTGGGATGGATTGCTACCTTATCTCTGGAAAGACAGCAGGCCCAGACAGGAGATAGATACTCAGACTTCCTTGTTCCTTGCCCGGCATATGGAAGCTGCCATTAGCTCTTGACCATGGAATCGGCCTGACAAGCCTCTACCCAAGCCCACCACAATGCAGCACTGGTACAAATCACAGTTTCAAAAGTTACATGTATTTTTTTCTCTTTCGATAATAACCAGGGCTATTTTTTTTTTGAAAGAGAGAGACAGAGACAGAGAGACAGAGACAGAGCATGACTGGGAGAGGGGAAGACACAGAGGGGGAGACACAGAATCCAAAGCAGGCTCCAGGCTTCAGGCTGTCAGCCCGGAGCCTGATGTGGGGCTCAAACTCACAGACCGTGAGATCATGAACTGAACCAAAGTCAGATGCCTAATCAACTGAGCCATGCAGGTGCCCTGGGACTATTTTTTTTTTTAAAGATATTTGACTATCCACCATAAGCACATCACAATGACAGTACTGGATTGTCCATGCTGGGCCTTATTGCAGTGTCTGACAAATTATATTAAAATATTTATTTATTCCCTTAATAGTCCCCGGCATTGCTAATTCCTTTCATAACGTCACCTTGTGCTAAAGCTAACAAAGCTAATGAGATTATCCTCCCCATTTTCCCCTCCCCCAAGGCAATCATGTCTTATAATCATATCTCAGAAATGATTCACACAAAGTCATCTGAAGCACTTTTGGGACCATGTTATAAAGATGGATTTGTGCTCTGAGTGTGGAATTCAATTTCTGTGTTTTCAGCCGGGTGTCCAACTATAAGAAGGCTTTCCTAGTGTTCAATGGAGCCGTTTGTCTCCAGAAGTAGGCACTAATGCAATGTGACATGCATGGCCTACAGCTCTGCCTCATTTCCCTGACATGAGCACCCAGCAGGGGAGAGGGGCTCTGGTATCAACCAGAATCACGAAGGGCCACTCTTCTCCCACGGAGTGTGTGAGTCCGCAGGGAACTGCAGGAATAGTCAGACCAGGCATTCTCTTTGTCGAGGCACTTAGATTCATGATCTAGAACATTCTCTTCTGTGTGGTTCTGGATTCCGATTGTAGGGATGCGTTGAAACTAAGAATGTCTGGACTTGGGACTTCGGACACACGCTGGCCAGGATTAGAGCTCTAGCCTACTAATCTTATTGCAATCACTGGGGCTGTTACTATTATTGCTGCAATCTTCTGCAGAAATCTGCAAACTGCTTTGAGTTATTTTATGCAGAAAAACAAGAACAGGCTGAGTATTGCTAACGCACATTCAAAAATCGCTGATAACTAAAGACTCAGCCTAGTGAGGAAGTGTATAACTGAAACTAATTATAGAAGGCCGTGAACGGATGATGGTGCACACAATCACAATGGTAGTTAACACGGCGCTGTGCTTGCCCTGTTCTGCCTCAGTGGTTCATACCATTTAACCCCTTCAATCCTTACAACCACCTGGGTAGACAGGTATTACCATTACTCTCATTTTTACAGATGAGGAAGCTAAGGCTCAGAGACTCACTCAAAAAAAAAAACAAAACAAAACAACAACAAAAACCAGAGTAAGTTACTCAACCTCTGTTATTTTTGCCCAGTTAATACCCATACTGCTTCTGGTCACAACACTCCATTTATCCTTAGGGAGTCACCCACCCATCCCCCCACTCTTGGGCCCACAATTTGCTTGAGGTTTGCTGACTCCCTGGGCCCCAGCCTTCTCTTAGGCCAATCAGCCCATTCCAGGCTCCTAGTCCCAATGTCCAGTTCAGGCATGACCATGGGGGTCAAGCTGGAAACTTAAATGCGATGTTAAGAAAGGAGAACTTGGGGCGCCTGGGTGGCTCAGTCAGTTAAGCGTCTG
Source organism: Suricata suricatta (assembly GCF_006229205.1). NCBI lineage: Eukaryota > Metazoa > Chordata > Mammalia > Carnivora > Herpestidae > Suricata > Suricata suricatta. The sequence goes on along the minus strand of NC_043701.1, from coordinate 176,354,622 downwards.
GCTTCGGCTCAGGTCATGATCTCATGGTTGTGGGTTCGAGCCCTGCGTAGGGCTCTGTGCTGACAGCTAGCTCAGAGCCTGGAGCCTGCTTCAGATTCTGTATCTCCCTCTCTCTCTGACCCTCCCCTGCTCATGCTGTCTCTCTCTGTCTCTCAAAAAATAAATTAAAAAACATTTAAAAAACTTTTTTAAAAAGAAAAAATGAAAGGAGAACTTCCCTCTAAGCTCCTCAAAGCTGGGAGGAGGTAATCACGGGCCGCTGGGGCCACCGAGTGGAGGAGGCGTCTGGAGGCCAGGCCTGCCCAGAGGGAGGTGGAGCTCCAGGTGGAGAGAGACCGGCCCGATGATCTGTGTGGCCAGGCCTCCAGCCACTCCCAAGGTCTGTGCTGGACTTGTCCTACTCTGGGTTTTTTTACTTTAGTTTTGTTTAAAAAAAAAAAACATTGCAAGGTTGCACAACCATCATCACCAATTCCAGAGAAAGTGTCCCTCATCCTGAAAAGAAATTCACTAGCAGCCACTCCCCGTGCTCTGCTCCCCCCAGACTTTGCAGCCTGCATCGGGGCCGGGTTGTCCCAGGTTTAAAACGGAATCGGCTCACTCACGCTTCAGCTCTTCATCTCCCTATCTCTGGGAGAGTGCGGTTTTCAGGAAGATCACTGAGGACATCCATGGTGGGTACCGGTTACTTCCGGAGGCCACGCTGTTATACAGACACAAATTAGGAATCAGAGAGTGAAGTGGGAAGCTGACATTGAGAGATGGAGGGTGAGGGGGTGGCTGTGACATGTGACTCCAATGATGACTGGGACATTGCCACCCACTGTGGTCTACATAAGATTGGCATTGATTTCCCCCCAGTTCAAAGCCTTTGCCACAGAAAGGGAAATCACTGATGGGCTTGGGGTCCCCAGGCTGCTGTCCCTATAACGAGGCTCCTGCTTCTGGGGGTGCAGATTTCATACCACCTGCCCCAACATAGAACTTGGCTCCTATTTGACTTTTGTTTCCATTTAAACTCTGTTTGCATAAAATTTACTAGTAGAATCAACCTGACTGATGAGCAGGGTGGGGGGAGATAAGGGAGGGAATATTGTAACCCCACACACAGCTCCAAAATGAACAGCGAGTTCCATGCTCTCACAATGGCCACCCATCCCATAGACCCCTCAGGTTTGCCCTTCACTCGGGGCAGCCCCACACAGCCCACTGACTACTCATCCTGTGGACACTCCTCTCGCTGTCTCTCTTTCCTCCTTCTGTGCCTCAGCAACCCCTGCCCCTCCCCACAGAGGCCAAAGGGACTAAGTCAGCTGCTCTTGGAGAAAAACTTAACTCCCATGCTGTTCCTCAGGCACCTGACCTCAGGGTCCCATGTTCTTTCCCAAGGGGCATCTTCCTGTTTGCCCCCAACAGATGTAGTTCCCTTCTAAAAACCAAAGCACCACCTAGCTGTTGGTCAGGGTCACGTCATGACTTTGAGGACCCCGTGCCCTTTACCTTCCTGGGTCACTTCCTTGATAAAAGAATATTAAAGGTTATCTTTATGACTGCATTGGTATAAAAAATATAATTCCAGCTGGGTTCTATTATTTTTTTAAATTCTAATCTTAAGAGTAATTGAAACTTGTTCATAGGTCCCTAAAAAGAACCCTGGGCCCTGGGTGCCAGTCCTAGGGTTCCTGCTGCCTAATTTGTCACTGATGTTAAAACAATACATTTTTAGGGGTGTCTGGATGGCTCAGTTGATTAAGCATCCAACTTCAGCTCAGGTCATGATCTCTTGGTTTGTGAGTTCGAGCCCAATATCAGGCTCTGTGCTGACAGCTCAGACTGGAGCCTGGTTTGGAGTCTGTCTCCCTCTCTCTCTCTGCCCTTCCTTCCCCTGTTCATGCTGTCTGTTTCTCTCTCTCAAAAATAAATAAACATTAAAAATTTTAAATAAAATAGTACATTTTTTCATCCTGCTTCATATCTGAGTGAGGTGGGATCTCCAGTCAGTGAAGAGAGCTCCCATTATGGAGACCTCACTCACAAACTAACTTCTTGTGCTCAGTGCTCACACACATGCAGGCTGAGCCATGGTGAGTCTCCATCTGCCACCCCTTTTCTGTTCTCTGCAAGGAAACAGTGCAGGGGCTGGCTCCCCTGTGCTCATGGGGGAAGCCATTAGAGAGCTCAGTGCAGGCACCCTGAACTCCCCAGCAGACTCCTCACTGAGGTTATCAGAGGAAGAAGGACCAAATTATGGCAGAAGAGGGAAGGGGCGGAAGGGGGCATAAGAGCTTACTGGGATGTGGTGGGCAAGCTGCCAAGCATTGCTTCATTTAATTTGCATGAGCATCTGAGAAGTGGTCAGACATAAATATGTGTAGGGCTTTTACCATGTCCTGGAACTATGCTGAGCACTCTAATTAGCATATTTAATATTTACAGTCACCTGAGAAGTAGGTATTATTTTTATTTCTATCTTACAGGTGAGGATGTGCATGTTCAGAAAGAGTTAAGTAAAGATTTATAAGCACAGTCAAAAATAGAGGCAAAGCCCAGGACTAAGTTTCAGGGAATATTCCAGGACCAGGAGTGCCTCATGTTCTCTTAGCATATCACTGTCTGGAGAAGATTTTGACACAAAGGGACCATCAGCTGGAGCATGTGCCATCATGTCTGACAAAGAGTTCACACATTCTAGTCCTGGGCTCATGGGCTGTGCTGTGCCTACATCCCCGGCTGGCGCTAATGTTAGACTTTAGGAGAGATGAGATTGTGCCAGAGATGCCAAGCTGTATGGTATTTCAGAAACTCCATATGTCATGAGTCTCAAGAATCTTTTAATATGATAAACATGTACCTACTTGGTTACCAAATCAAGTACCAAGGAAGCAGGCTTCCAGTAGAACTACACGGCAGATCCACATAGTTACACGCAAAGTTTATTTATTTTTCTTTTAAAGGGTCCATTCCCAAGAAACGTGACTTGCCCTTAGTGCCTTCCCAACACAGCAGCCTATTCAACCACCACATGCCTCTGCCCAAAGCCTGATATCAATAGCATCACTCATCATCATCGATACACTATTACTGCTGTCTATTGTATGCCTCAAATGCATTAACTGCTTTATCTTTCATGTCCCTTTTAGTCTTTGTAACTGCCTTGGGAGAGGGGGATATTTTTTATCCACTTACACATGACAAAACAAGCTCAGAAAGGCTGAATAACTTATAAGGCTTCATAGTTAGTATGTGACAAAGTGACATTCTAATCAGTCTGACTCTAAATCTGGAGCTCATGACCACCAGTATATTCTTCCAAACCCAAAAGGAAAGGCTTCACATTTCTTGACTTCAGGTGCTGTTTCAGGTACCATGACTATCCAAGGCTGAATCTACTCAGATTCGTACATTAAATTTTACAGTAAGAAGTACTATATTGATGCTTCTCAAAGAGGGTCAGTTTTACCTTCAAAAAGATATCCAACAATGTCTGGAGATACATTTAGCCATCACAAGTGGGAGCAGGGGAGTGTAGGGGGTCTACCAGCACCTATCAATCCCATCTATCAGGTAGAGGCCAGGGATGCTGCTAGATGTCTTACAATACACAGGACAGCCCTACAAAGAATTATCCAGCCCCAAATATCAACAGTGCCGAGTTTGAGAACGCCCATGCTACATAAGTTATCATTGGATTCTGAGTCAAAATAGAAGAATCATACCACCTGCTCTCTCTTGATGCAGTGTGTTATTCGCCAAGGATGTAAAGTACAGTCTAAGTACCAACCCCTGGATGCCGACTCTGAAATGAAAGGCTTCTCAAGGGTCCCACTGGGTAGGGTGACCAGATATTTTACCGTACAAACCAGACACTGACTGCAAATGGAGACGTTATTCCATGAGAACAAGCTGAAAGCTGGGTGAACAACTTCTGTGCTGTTGAGTTCACTGACAAACACATGCTCATGGCAGAGGCTAGAGCAACAATGAAGATGAAAACCTGCCATGTAAATCTTGGCAATGACTTCAAACCCTTCCAGCTTCAAGGTACATTTTTCTTGTAAGAGCCTTATGGAGACCTTAGATTCCCAAAGGTTGTTCCCTGGATTCCTCTGTCCTCCACATGAGTGGTACCTAGATAGCTCCATCTGTTGGTATCAGGAAGAGCTGAAAAGCCTTTCCTCTACAGCTAGTTTTCTTGCTGTCTGTGAGAGCTCATGATCTGAACTCTGGCAAGTTGAAGATCTGTAGTTCATTTCACCTTAACAAGCATCCTGTGACGGTGGTCATGTGTCATGGTCCCATTTTTTTCTTTAAAAATTTTTTTAATGTTTATTTATTTTTGAAAGAGAGAGAGATAGAGTGCAAGCAGGGAAGGAGCAGAGAGAAAGGGAGACACAAATCCAAAGCAGGCTCCAGGCTCTGAGCTGTCAGTATAGAGCCCAACCCTGGGACTAGAAATCATGAACCGTAAAATCATGACCTGAGCCGAAGTCAGACACTTAACCAACTGAGCCACCCAGGCACCCCTTGTTTTCCAGAAATGTAAACCGAGACATGGAGAAGCTGGTACCTCTGGGGAGCAAAGCAAGTTGGTAGATCTAGAGTCTGTGTTTCTAAGTCATTCAAGCCCAGTGACTGTTTCTGTCATAAGACAGGAATCAGATGGTGTCCCTTTTTAATATACCCTCATTGGTATAACTGGACTTTAAGAAAAAAAAACCTTAAAAACATTTTTACTACAACCCTATCTAACCACCATAATTAACAGGGAATCAGTAAGGTGTATCCTGAGCCAAGGAAGAATCCAAGGTGCTCAAAAAGTTTTGGGTGTGTTGTTTGCATTTCACCCCGCTTCTCACACTCAAGAGACTATATCAGAGTGTGAGTGAAAGTAACTTCATTATAAGAATACCCTTGGATTGCCCTGTTTTATTAGAAAAGACATGTGTCCAGAGACCTTAGTTAGTAGCAGTAGTTGCCTGTGATCCATCTCACAGTCTACCATGACCCACCATTGTGCTGGGCACCCTGCTTCAGAGTGAAGCTCCCTTCCTCAGTGCCCCACCTCTGAGGAAATGAACACAAACACCGAGCAAGACATCAAGACACTGTCATGTGTTTTGTTCTTAGGATTGCTTTTCTTGGTTTCTCTTTTGAACTCAAAATCAAATCCCTGGCTCAAGCTCATGGGTTTCAGGAGGTAGCTTGGCAGTAGAGAGGGCTAAGGTGTTTAGCTGTATTGAAACTAGTCATGGAAAGATGGTGGTCTGGCAGCTAATGAAATGTAAGGAGGCTACAATGTAGGGGTGAGGCCTTATGAAAAGACGTGGGCTCTCCCCAAAAAGAAAGGATTAAACATACATACATACATACATACATACATACATAAAATAAGAAGTGGGCTGACCCTTCCCCCAGTCTGAAGGACATGATATTGATAAAGCAAAAAATGAGGTTGTGAAGTTGATATAGGGCTTTGTCGTTCTTCCCTTTAATTCTGCGGTTAAAAGTGGAAAACAAGTGAGCTGTGCTTTTTTTCTCCTTTGCAGAGATGGTAGAAGCTGTAGGCAGAGTTACTCACTGACAAACAGAAGAGGAAGATGGATGATCTTGGCTCCTTGGAGAGTTTGTAATGGAGTTTTCTCCTTCACCGCCTTCCATTTTTCCTTGCCACAGACCCTAAGTCCTTCCTCCCCACAATGAAATACACTCCCTTCTGTTTGCAGATGGCAGATGTGACAGTGCAGTGAGTTGTGAGCTGTAATCCAATCTGATGGGCACCCTGGTCTGTGGGTGGAGGCCAGAAATAGCTAGGCAGAAATGCAAACCTTGGAATTGAGGTGGCCTCTTGGGGCACTAGAGAGTCCCTGGAGGATTCTGGAGGGCTGGCTTGCAGATCTGTTTTCTTCCTCTAGTGTCCCATTCTCCAGGCAACTCTTGTCTCCTTTTGACCCACCGCCCCTTCCTCCTCATCACAGGCTACCTTCTCCTTCAAGGTCAGAGCACCGCTGGAGCAGTGCAGGAGCCCCTCTATACTGACCTCTGCTGGGGTTTATGGGGAGAAGTGTCTCTTTCCACAGGGCCCGTGGTCAGCTGGGGCAAGGACGCTGAGAGGAGGAACGGGCCCCAGGACATCAGGCAGTCAGGCTGCAGCTGCGCACATTGACAGCTCATCCTATCAGAAGTACCACAAATGTGCATATGAATGTTACTCCACATCTGTGCACATAAAAAATGTCATAGTATTTTTATTGTTCTAAATCAACTTTAATCAGCTCTGAGCTCCCTCCAACCAGAATGGCAGGAGATTCAGTCTTGGTTATGGAATAGAAGTCCTTTTCCCCTTCCTCTGAGTTGTACCCAGGCCTTGAAGTCCAGAACATTCATCAAATGCTCCTCTGGTCTTAGACTCATATTCCTAATTCAAAGAATCTACTGGGATGCCCTTGAAGTTGGTAACTTCCTTGGCAGGCATTGCATGGAGACCTCTGCTGGGGTGGGGAGGCCCATTCCTGACTCAATCCCATGGGAAGGTCTGCCACAGCCCCATCCACAGCCCCAATCCCAGTGTGCCAGCTGGGAGTAGGACTTGGGTTCCTCTTACCCACGCAATCCGTTAAAGTCCCCAGCCTGGTGAGGCTCTAAGTGACTTCGCTCCTTCTCTGTGGCTTCACCATCCCCCCAGCCGCTTACATTTCACCCATCCCTTCCCTTGTCTGCAAACTTCTAGCTCGATTTCTCTCTGAGCCCAGACTTTTGTAAATGAAAAGCATGTTGGCAATGTTGGTTCCTTCTGAGGGCTGTGAAGGAGAATCTTCCAGGACTCTCTTCCAGCTTCTGGTGGGTTCCTGGTGATCTTTCCAAATAAAATCACTTTCTCAGGTACTGGGAGTTAGGGCTCTGACATTTTTGCGGGGTGGGGGTGGGGGTGGGAGGGGGCGAGGGCAGCGGTGCAATTGAATCAATAACAATGATCAATTTGCCTCAATTTCTCGAAGACTGTTCTGTTTTCAGAGCTGAAAGCCCCATGGCCCAGAAACTTCCTCAGTCCAGGACAAACCAGGTGACAATTGGTCACCCTAATTGCAGACAATGCTGAAATAGTAACAAAAAGTGTCCAATACTTGTTATTTTCTGCTGCCTATATTTCTCAGGCCCTCCCAGGAAAGGCTGGCTAAGTGGGAGACAGATTCGGGTGCTCCTGGGTTCATTGCATGAATGTCACATACCTCGACACAGAGCAGATATTCACTGAGTGTTGACGGAAATGGAAAGATGAAGAGCCCAGAGGGTGGGCTTCAGGACCAGTGTGGGCAGAGGAAGGAGGCGAGGGAGGCTGGAGTCAGGTGAGAGGAGTCACTCGTGGAAAGGAAGCATCTGAGGGATGGCTAAGGTGAGGCAGCCGTCTGAGATGCCGGGTGCATACACTCAAGGCCCCCACTTCTCTCCCGCGCAGGAAATCCTCAGTTGTTCAGAGTGAGCCATCAGGCCCAGGAAGCTCGGCATCCAGTGATCCTAATGACTGCCATGTTTTCAGGTTGCTACCACTTCAGAAGAGTGGGAACAATTTCAATTCTCTCACAAATTGAGGATAATGACTCTAGTGTGTTTAGGTTATATTTATTTTATTTTTTAATTTTTTTAATGCTTACATATTTTCGAGAGAGAGAGAGCACATGCATTAGTGGGGGAGGGGCAGAGAGAGAGAGGGACACACAGAATCTGAAGGAGTCTCCAGGTTCTGAGCTGCCAGCATGGAGACTGACACGGGGCTCGAACTCACGAACCATGAGATCATGACCTGAACTGAAGTCGAATGCTTAACCTACTGAGCCACCCAGGCACCCCTAGCAGGTTATATTTAAATCCCACTGAGATACCACCTCGCACCGGTCAGAGTGGCTAAAATGAACAAATCAAGAGACTATAGATGCTGGCGAGGGTGTGGAGAGACAGGCACCCTCCTACACTGTTGGTGGGAATGTAAACTGGTGCAGCCGCTCTGGAAAACAGTGTGGAGGTTCCTCAAAAAACTATCCATAGAACTCCCCTATGACCCAGCAATAGCACTGCTGGGGATCTACCCAAGGGATACAGAAGTGCTGAGGCATAGGGGCACATGTACCTCAATGTTCATAGCAGCACTGTCAACAATAGCCACATCATGGAAAGAGCCTAAATGTCCATCACCT
>NC_043701.1:176269589-176346333 GCF_006229205.1 Suricata suricatta | reverse complement strand
GCAACTGGTCTTGTTAAATAAACATTCTCCTTTCATAAGACCGGAGATAAATCATAGTTTGGGTGAGCCATAGTTGATTAAAGCAGCACATTTTCTTGTTTACAGTCTATCAATAATACTATTCTAAAGCAACTATTAGGTACAGAGTAAGATTTTTAGGGATTTCAAATACTTTGCTCAGAGTAGATTTTTTTTCTCCATTACCCAGAAACTTAGGCCACTTTTCATATGACTAATAGCCCAGTCCTAAAAGACAATTTCCCTGCTTTTAATGAAAATATTGACAGTTTTGGTCTATGGTAACCAACAAACTTATTTTATAGATGGAAAAACTGGGGTACGTAGTGCCTTGTGGAAGTACGATTAGAGAACCAGAAGAAGCAAAGAAGTCTCTGAAGTCATCCTCGGAGGGTGGGAGGTGCTGTGTGTAAGGTTCTAGAGAACAGGTGAGCGTCTAATAATACTTGAAAATACTCTGGGATGAGTTTAGGAAGTAGACACCCACACTTTGCTTGATTTTGTTTTGGAGAATATATTTTTTCATAAAAAATTATATTACTTTTTAATTTTTTTTCTGTTTTTTAAATTTATTTTTGAGAGCCAGAGATAGTGGGATCAGGAGAAGGTCAGAGAGAGAGGGAGACACAGAATCTGAAGCAGGCTCCAGGCTCTGAGCTAGCTGTCAGCCCAGAGCCCAACACGGAGCTCGAACCCACGAACCGTGAGATAGATCATGATCTGAATCGAAGCTGGATGCGCAACTAACTGAGCCACTCAGGCCCCCCTATATTACTTATCTTAATGTGGATTGGGCTTATCATTGTTTTAAAATGAACCAGTAATTTTTGTAAATTTCTTAGTTTTCATTTCTAACATGATAAATATTAATAGATATACAACCCACAGAAACAAACTCTCCTTGCAGTCTTCAGTCCTCTTTTATGAGTGCAAAAGATTTGCAACAACAACAGATTTGCAACCAACAAATTTGAGAACAAATGTGCCCTTCAAAAGAATGGGTCATCCAGCATTCATTATGTTCCAGGAGCTGCACTAATTCTCAAATGCCAAACAAAAAAGAAAGAAAAAAATGAAAAGTTCAATATTCATTTATTTTTTAAGTAGAAATCTAAGAATAGGAGATAACGCTATTATTACCTGATAAAGAGTCTGCCTAATATCGACATAAATACACCATAAAGAGTGGGACTTTATACGTATTCCCTTTGAAGGGGGAATAAGTCCAACATTGCTTCAACCACTGCTTCTATTCAATATTGCAGAAGAGCTTTTAGGTAAGTGTGGTGAAATAAGGAAAAGGAATAAAAAGTATAAGAATTACAAAGGCAGAAGTAAAATGGCCATTATTTGCAGATAAAATTTCTGTTGACATAAAATTCTAAGTGGGTCTACAGAAAAGCTACTATAACAAAAAAGACAGCTCTGTATTGTTGCTGGACAGAAAGTTGCTCTGAAAAAAATCCATAGCATTCTTAAATCCCAGGGACAATTAAGTAGAAAATGTAATTTTAAAAAACCTGAAACTTTATGTTCTCAAAAGACATTTGTAGAAAAACAAAGTTGAACAAAAATTTTATTGTAAAGTGAAAACCTGGCCAGCCCAATTGGTAGAGATGAGACTCTTGATTTCAGAGTTGTGACTTTGAGCCCCACATTGGGTGTGGAGATTACTTAAAAAACCAAAATCTTGTGTGTACTGGTCTCAGCAATCAGACAACAAAAAGAAATAAGATGCATCCAGGCCAGCAAGGAAGAAGTCAAACTTTTACTCTTTGCAGAGGGCATGATACTCTTCATGGAAAACCCAAAAGACGACACCAAAAACTGCTAGAGCTGATACATGAATTCAGCCAAGTCTCAGGATATAAAATCAATGTACAGAAATCGTTTACATTTCTGTACAGCAATAATGAAGCAGCAGAAAGAGAAACCAAGGAATTGATCCCATTTACTATTGTGCCCCAAACTGTAAGATATCTAGGAATAAACCTAAGCAATGAGGTAAAAGATCTGTATGCTGAAAACTATAGAAAGCTTGTGAAAGAAATGGAAGAAGACACAGAGGAATGGAAAAACATTCCATGCTATGGATTGGAAGAATACATATTGTTAAATGTCAATACTACTCAAAGAAATCTACACGTTCAATGCAATCTCTATCAAAATAATACCAGCATTCTTCACAGGGCTAGAACAAACAATCCTAAAATTTGTGTAGAACAACAAAAAAACCCAAATAGCCAAAGTAATGTTGAAGAAGAAACCAAAGCTGGAGGCATCACAGTTCTGGACTCCAAGCTGTATTACAAAGCTGTTCATCATCAAGACAGTACGGTATTGGCACAAAAACAGACACATAGATCAAAGGAATAGAGAACCCAGAAATGGACCCACAAATATATGGCCAACTAATCCTCATCAAAGCAGGAAAGAGTATCCAATGCAAAAAAGATAGTCTCTTTAGCAAATGGTGCTGGGAGAACTGGACTGTGGCATGCAGAAGAATGAAACTGGACCACTTTCTTATACCATATGCAAAAATAAATTCAAAGTGGATGGAAGACCTACATGTGAGACAGGAAGCCATCAAAAACCTTCAGGAGAAAACAGGCAGTAACCTCTTTGACCCAGGCTGCAGCAACTTATTTGACTTGGCTCCAAAGGTAAGGGAAATAAAAGCAAATATGAACTATCGGGATTTCATCCAGATAAAAACCTTCTGCACAGTGAAATAAACAATCAACAAAACTAAAAGGCAACCAATGGAATGGGAGAAGATATTCATAAATGATATATTGGATAAAAAGGTTAGTATCCAAAATCTATAAAGATCTTACCAAGCTCAACACCCAAACAACAAACAATCCAGCGAATAAATGGACACAAGACATGAATAGACACTTTCCAAAAGAAGACATCCAGATGGCTAATAGACACATGAGAAGATGCTCAACATCACTCATCATCAGGGCAAAACAAATCAGAACCACAATGAGATATCACCTCACACCTGTCAGAATGGTTAACTTTAACAACTCGGGAAACAACAGATGTTGGCAAGGACGCAGAGAAAGAGGAGCCCTTTTGTGCTGTTGGTGGGAACGCAGACTGGTGCAGCCACTCTGGGAAACAGTATGGAGGTTCCTCAAAAAATTAAAAATAGAACTTCCCAGCAATTGCACTATTAGGTATTTATCCAAAAGAGATAGGAGTGCTGATTCGAAGGGGTAGATGCACCCTAGTGTTTATAGCAGTGCTGTCAACAATACCCAAGTTATGGAAAGAGCCCAAATGTCTATCGATTGATGAATAGATAAAGAAGATGTGGAACACACACACATACACACACACACACACACACACACACACACACACACACACACACTGGAATACTACTCAGCAATGAAAAAGAATGAAATCTTGCCATCTGCAACAACAGAGATGAAACTAGAGTGTATTATGCTAAGTGAAATAAGTCAGTCAGTGAAAGATATCATATGATTTTCACTCCTATATGAAATTTGAAAAACACAACAGGTGAACATAAGGGAAGGGAAGCAAAAATAATCTAAAAACAGGGATGGGGACTGTTGGGGCCCAGCAGGCCAAAAAAACCTCCCGCAGAGCGAACTTTGATGGCCAGACCTCCGGGACAGAGGAGAATCTACATAAGCGACCATGGATGCTATGTCTCTGGGGCGCAGGAGAAAAAATTTGGGATTTTTCTCATTGCTTTGCAAAAGCAATGAAGGCATATACCTTTAAGTTTTGAATCAACTTGGGTCAGTTAGTGGCACCTGCTTTCCCGTACTTTATTTCTGTTCCCAGCTCATTGCCTGCTGTTGGGGCAAACACAATCCTCTGTCTAAAATTAACCCCTTGAATGATAAGCGTCTTGCCAGGCATAACTGCTAAAGGACCTTGAAGAAAAGAAGATTCTTTGAGAGACAGACTCCCTCATTCCTGTTTTTTTACTTCTGTTCTCATGGCTGTTCTCTCTTCTGTGATAAAAAAATGATCCTTCCCAGGGCATGTTTTTACTCTCTCAAGGACCATAAGCTTTGTAATCATTAAAGAGAAAAAAAATGTGTAAACCCCTATGGCATAAAAGACACTGACTTTCTTAGTAAAGTGTGGTTTTACCACCATTCATGTTGTCTGTCTTCCTTCCTATAGATATTTCGCCGACACCAACCACCTACTCGGGGACCGTTCAACTGGGGTGCGTGGGCTGGTCCTCCGCAGGGGACAAAACGTAAGAGACTCCTAAATACAGAGAACAAACTGAGGGTTGCTGAAAAGGTGTTGGTGGGGGCATGAGTTAAATGGGTGACAGGCATCAAAGGGGGCACTTTTTGGGATGAACGCTGGGTGTCATATGTAAGAGATGAGTCACTGGGTTCTACTCTTGAAGTCAAGACTACACTGTACGTTAACTAACTTGGATTTAAATAAAAAATAAATACATTTCACAAATAAAAAATAGAATAAGACCTTTACAAAAAATGGTTGGAATGATAATCAAAAAAAACTTTACTGTAAGACGTAGGAGTTCTAAATACTAGTTTATAGATGGGAAGATATATCATAAAGAAGACATATCATTTTATTATTTTAATGATAGTCTATGAAAGTCCTAATGAAGCTTTTGCACATAACCTGACAAGGGTGAAGAAATACTAAGACCAATTTGAAAAACGTGGCCATATGCATGGTAAGGGAGAAATTTGGAATAGGGAACAAAACTTGTCTTATTAACCCCCAAGCTTAGCATACAGGCATAGTAAATAAAACTGAGGCACTGGCCTGGGGATCTACACAAAGGCCAGTGGAACACCTCAGGCAGCCTGAAACCATAACCGCATATGTGTGTGAGCTTGGTACAAGACAGAGGTGGCTTAAAATTCAGTATGGAGAAAATGAACCAAACAGCTAGTAATTCTGAGATAATGAGACGTCTTCATTTTGAAAAAAGATAGTATTAGGTCATGATCTCCGACCACATTAGAAAATAATTTCCATTGTGTAAAAGATACAACTGTGAAAAGCAAAACTATAAAACTTCTCCAAAAAGGGCATAGGCAAATATCACTAAGATAGTGGAGTCGGGACAGATTTTTTTTTAATGATAGGAAAGGTATAAGTCACAAATAACGAGTTCGATGAAGTTGTCTAATTAAAATTATAAATTCTCATGCCACAAGGCAAGATAAAACGTGAAAAGATAAGAGATTTCACAATGCATGTAACTGACAAAATACCAGTAAATAGAATGAATATATATATATATTATATACACACATATATACACACACACACATATATATACACACATATATATAATTCCTATTTACAAGGCAAATCTAATAGAAAGATGGGGAAAATAGTATGAACAGGCAAATTCCAGAGGAGGAAATCTTCATGGTGAATAACTTTATTAAAATATACTTAACCTTTCCCATAAATATGCAAATTTCAAAATGAAACAGTAATGAAATACTATCTCATACATCATTAGGACGATTTATAAGCCTGTTCGTACCAAGTGTTGAACGAGATGTAGAGAAATAGACAATCCGACCACTGCTGGTGTGAGTGCTAGTCAGTAGAAGTGACCACAGCAGAGAGCAATTTGACATCTCCTGGCACATTCTCCTCCAGGGAAATCCACATTTGCACACAAGTTACAAGTGCATGGGTGTTCACTGCAACTCTGTTATTCATAACATAAAAGTGGAAACCATCCCAAGGTAGAAGACTGGATAAATAATGTGAGGTCTACTAATCAAATGGAAGTCTAAACTGGATCTACATGGGTGCATTTTAAATGCAAATCAAAATCACAATGAGATACCACTTCGAACCCATTATGATGGCTATTATAGAAAAACAAAACAGGGGCACCTGGTGGCTCAGCCAGTTAAGCATCCAACTCTTGGTTTCAGCTTAAGTCATGATCTTGCAGTTCATGAATCCGAGCCCTAAAACGGACTTCACACTGACAGTGTGGACCCTGCTTGGGATTCTCTCTCACTCTCTCTCTTTCTGCCCCTCCCCTGCTCTCTCTCTCTCTCTCTCTCTCTCTCTCTCTCTCAAAATAAATAAACTTAAGAAAATGAAATAAAAATAAAACCAAAAAATGTGTTGACGAAGATGTAGAGGGTACAGCCTTGTGCATTGCTAGCGGGAATGTGAGATAGTACAGCTGCTGTGGAAAACAATTTGGTGCTACTTCAAAAATTAATTACAGAACTACCATCTGATCCATCAGTTCTACTTCTGGGTATGTGCTCATAAGAACTGAAAGCAGAGAGTTGACTAGATATCTGTACATCCATGTTCACAGGTGCAAGCAGTCCAGATGTCCATCAACAGATCAGTGAATAAACAAAATGTGGTGCATGCCTACAATGGAGTATTATTCACTCTTAGGGATGAAATTCTCACACTTGACATTTTGAACACATTAGGAAAGTGAAATAAGTCACACCAAAAAGTATTGTATGTTTCCACCTATACGAGTTATATAGAAGAAGGATGAAATTCATAGAGACAGGAAGTAGAACAGAGGTTATGAGGGTTTGGGAGGAGGAGAGAATGGGGAATTATTTAATAGGGACAGGGCTGCAGTTTGGATGATGAAACTATTATGTAGATGGTGGATGGTGATAGTTGCACAACAATGTGAATGTACTGTATGCCGCTAAAATAGTTTAAGTGGTAAATTCTATGGTATATCTATTTTACCATATTTAAAACAGCTAATGAAGGGATTTTAGGATCATGAGTGCTGTACTGAGGATGTGAGCGCTGGTGTGGGCTTTGTCAATCTAATGGGGGAATTGACATTCTCCTAGCACCCACCCGGGAGGATGGAGAAGCTGGGGTGCTGGGCTCAAGGCCTTTCCCAAAAGCCAGAGGAGCAGGAGGAGGGAGTCCCAGGGTGGACGGAGATGGCAGAAGGGCTCAGGTACTCAGCCAGCTGTAAAACATGAAGAAGCAGAAATTGCTGGTTGAGAGGGAAATCCTGAGCTGATGCAGAATTAGGCAGCTGTGAATGAGCTATTTGGACTTGAACTCCGGGCTCCCAAAAAGAGCCTCTTCTTCTGGACTGTGGATCTTTGGTACTTGGTAGGAGGGAGGAAGTGGGGAAAGAGGAGGCAGAAGGAAGAGTAGAGAGATAGGTATTGAGGTCTTGTGTGCTCACTCAGGACCCAGCGGTGGAAGGGGAAGGGGTGAACTGTAAAAAGAGAGTTTGTGCAGGCAGAGGGTGGGAAGGGGAGAGATGAAGTTGGGTAACTGTCTCATAAAGCTGCAAGATGCAGAGTGGAAAGAGGACTTAGGAGCCATGCAGGTCTGGGTCAGAATTCACATCCTGCCATTTGCAGTCAGGGTAACCTTACTGGGCCTCAATTTCCATATTAATATGTAGGAAAAACATTTTTTCCCCACTCAAGTTTTACAGAAAGATGCAGTTCTAGCTGATCTTGCTTCCATGTGACTCAGAAAAATAAATCTAATCATTTAATCAAAGATCTTTGGAACATTGCGCTTGCCTTCCATTGCTTAAAAATTGTTGATCTTTTGGCATCTACTCTAATTATTCAACACAACCTTCTTTTTAGTAAAGTCATGTTGATGTCCTTTTGAAACATGAAAGAGTTGTCTAATGTTGGAAAACCATAAGGGAAGATCTACCCCAGATTTTGATTTACATGTGTCTTCTATTTGGTCTTACTTAATTGAAAAATTGTTTCATACATTTTTCTTTTCCTCATATCTCATTTCATTCTTTCCAGTCTCATTTCACAGCCCACTCAAGCATCTCTGCTTCCTAAAGAGATGCTATTCTGCTGGTGATCAAGAAAGCTCCAGGTGCAATGCCGTAATCTAATTTCAGGATATTATGAAGAACATTTAATTCACATAATTGTGTTTGATTAGAAAAGAATGACTAAATCATGGATTGAATCAACTGGGGCACAACAATTTCAGGGCTTGTCACTAAGAATTTAAATATTATTGGGCAATTCCTTGTGGCTGTTTGAAGTGTCAACTTTCACTTACAACAATGAATCTCCCTGTAAAACCTTTCATAGGGTAGCATTTTACACTTAACGGGGGACTGGCATGTTTCATTTGAGATAATCACCTTAATGTCTCAGATGGTTTTCCTTTATTTTCATTTTGAGATTGGAGACATCAAAGCATGAGGCTTAAATGATCTGCCCAAGACTCATTAGTAGTAAGTGGCTTCTTCATTTGTCTTCAGGTCTAGTTGAGGCTCTTGTCATCATTGTCACATGAAAGCCAAAGCCACGTACCATTTGGCATGTACTATTCCAATACCATTTGCTTTCCCATTTGTCTTCAAGAACTCTGAGAATTAAGCTATACTGCATCCAAGAAACATGGTATGATTGGTTGTTGTTCAACAATTTCTACAGAAGAAGGAAGGTGAAGGATGCTTCCATTGGATATTGATAACTCTTGAAGTTGTGGTCTTTAAATAATGCCCCAGTATAATTCATTCCAATCAGTTCTTGATATTATGGAAGGCACCAATGTTATTATTACAAATTATTATCTGTAGTGTGAAATCAGTAGTTCTTATTTGTCTTCTTTTGGTATTGTCATAAATTGGGGTTTCTCAACCACAGCACTATCAATATACTGAAATCTTTCTCTGCGGAGGGGCCGTTCTGAGCAGGAAGTTTAGTAATACTCCTGGCCTCTACCTACTAGGTGCCAATAGAACCCCGTCTCCTCAGTTGTGACAAGCAAAAAAGCCTCCAGGCATGGCCAGATACTCCCAGGCAAAGTCATTCTTAATTGAGAACCAATGCTGTCAATGATATAAACAACAAAAATATTGTATTCTCTTAAATTATTGAATCCTCTAAACCCAGGAAACATTATTAATTACTTAGAAACACATTTATCTATTGATTCTTCCTTCATCAGTAAAAGTCGATTGAGAATGTGTCCCAGAAGACAGAGAACCCAAAATCTAGTTAATTCAAACATAACCCCTGGGACCAGGTAATTAAAGATATTCTTAACTGGATGTCTTACCAAAGGCAATACATATGAGACCTCCATCCATCTTAACTACGGAACATGTTTTTATCTAGTAATATTCCTTTTAGAGGTCTTGAAAGTGGGAACTGAGAAAACAAATCAGGTGAACATCTTCGGATATATAATAAAGGTGTTTGATACACATCAACCTGATTACTCTGAACATTTGATCACTTACCTGTTTTCCTTTATGTCATTTGAAAAGCAACAATCATTTATGATAGGGAAAAAGAGGGTAAGGCTCTGGATAAAAAGGCATAAATAGGAAGGGGAGGATGTCGTAGACTCTGGGTCTGGAGTTCTCTCTTGTCTAGCAAGAGAGCGGATGCTGGATTGAAATGTGAGAGAGGCAAATGTCCAGGAGGAGACAAGAGCCCCGAATAAGAGTCCTCGCTCCATTTTTATTAGGATCAGAAGGCTTCCTAGCGTGGTGATGGATGTGCACAAAGAGACAATGAAACTGTGACCGTTAACTCATGGTAGTGGGGGAAGGGAGGTTTTGAAGATAGGCGTGGATGGGGCTTGGATCAATAAAAACGAAACAAAATCCTGGTGCAGGGCAGATGGTTGTTTACAGCAGACATGAGGCCCCACCTCTGTTTACCTACACTGGCCTAGGGGACAAGAAAGACGCAGCAGGCTACCTCAGGGTCAGCAAGGCACCTTGCTTTTGCTAATTAGCTCAGCTCTGGGCAACTGCTGGAGTCTATAGCCCCGTTTACCTGTTTACCTATCTTGGTCCCTCCTTCCTGAGAAACCAGCGTTCCGCAACTGCACTAAGTTGGGGGGCATTTCCGCCCTATATACCTAATCTCGGTGCTTTCATCCTGAGGCTTTTCTATTCCTAGATCTTTGTCCTATACTGGGGGCTTTTGCCCTGTTTACCTGATCTTGGATGCATAGATCCTGTGGCTTTCTGTTTCTTTAGCCTGGTTAACCCGTGGGTTCAGGGAATTCCTAAGCTCATTCCCCACAGGAGGACAAAACAGCTGTGCCCTCCCCATCGCTGGGTGTGTGCAACAGGGTTGAAGTGTGGGAAGCCGGAAGAGAACAGGGCAGGCAGATCTGGGTTAGAAAGCTCAGTGGCTTGAACATGGACTCCACTGAAGCTCACCCTGTCTGTTAAATGACGTAAAAGTCAGAGATACCATTTACAGAAACCCTGACTTATGCTAAATATTCAGTAAATGGCAGCTTTGTTTCTAATTTCTGTAGAGGCTCCTGTTTCTGCTGGAAAGTTGGGCTGCTTCACTTGCCGATTCTACACATGACTTCATCCTAATAGCCACCCAGGAATCGTGGCTATTTAGGATCCATTTCAAAATGGCCTTATCCATCACCATAAAACAAACATTTCATGATACCCACTAGCTGCATATTTGTATTAAGTTTTCCCTGAAACCATCATTGCTGTTTCACGGATTAAGAAAAAGAATGAGCAAGAAGAATAACAGTCAGGGGCTCCATTTGCTGAATCCTGGTTTATGGCAGCAATAAAAGCAGTGTGTTACCCAACCATAGACATGTCTATTTTAAAGTAAGCTGAGCTTCCCTTACATTAGGCAGACCCACTTGGAAATGTGAACTTGAGTGTCTGAAAGCATCCTGGGGCTATGTTACGCTGGGTCAGCCTCCCAGGCACAGGAAGCTGTGTAGAAGAGAGTGAGGAATCACAGGCATGGACAGAGCAGCCTTCTCCTGCTGCAGTGCCTTCCCTCTGTACGATCCCACAGGACTGAGAAGGGGCACCAGATGCCTTAACGAAAGACACCAACATGACAGTGTTGAGCACAACCTAGGTCTTACTTAGTAATTCATCAACATATGTGCTATTTCAAATTATTTTCATTCCAAAGAGAATTCTTCATCAGTGAGTCTCTCTAGCATGCTGGGGTGGGACATAGACTGGTGGTTTTCAGTTCCTTTCACAGTTAGACAGCCCTTTCTCTACATAGAATTTCCTAGGGGACACTGATCTGTAAGACAAGTGAGAGGAAAGCCCCTACGGTGAAAGTTGGGGTGGAACACAGGAGGTCTGAAGTCTGTCTGTCCCCTGGATCACCCTGCACAACCCTTTATAGAGCCTTGGAGGCATCCCCTTGAAACTCTGTGACACCCAGAATCCAGACTGGCAACCAGTGAACATAGCCCTTTCAAATCTCTGTCTTGTTTTAATAGCCTTCTTTGACCACACTCATTTGCACGCTTGACATTGCAAACCCCTGTTGCACCAACAGATGATAAGAAATCAGCTTCTTGATGATTTCCTCCCTGCCAATTAGGTCTTTAGAGCCAACTGAATATAACACAGTTCCTGTTCTTCACTCAAAGAGTCTTTTAGGGATATTTGATAAGAGAAGAGTTTTACTTTATGTTGTGCCTGATGCTTTTCCCTGACTTTCCATTATTCTTAAAATAGAAGGTTGTGGAGGAAATGCTACCAGCATGTATAGAAGGGACATCAGGATATAATTGTTCAGTTGACCTTGCCATGATTTTAACTGTCTGGAGAAAAGCCACCGGAAGTAGAGATCTGACTGTGAATAATGGTGCTGCCATCTTTGGGGAGCTGGGGGCCACTCTTGTGGATACTTGGCTGATCCCACTTAGATTTTGAAACAAAGTCTGGTGCATGGTGAGCGCTCAACATACACTGGCTGAAAAAGAACAAACCCAAGGCCCCCAAAGCACCCTAGCTTGATAATGCCCTCCAGCACACGACTAAAATTTAATTCCAACTTGGCATCACTAGGTTTTGTTGACTAGCTCTTCTCCCCTCTCTTCTGGCATCTATCCCCTGCCTCCCTCCCCCAGAAAATAAGAAAGTAATATGAGAGAGGATACAGTCTTATTTTTCATTTTCTTCTGGTAGGACAGCTTCTTTTTTTAGACAGGGTTGTACTCGCAGCAGTGGACACAAGTAGATGCGGAAACCAAGTAGTGAGATGACATGAAGCAAGATGAAAAAAATGCAGCTTCCATTGAGGAAAGTTGCAATATAAAATCAGGCTGCCAGGCTTCCAAGTTGTAATTAATTCTTGGAGAAAGGGAAGGCTCATCAAACCACTTTCGCAGCCTCCGTGGTAGAGTGTTTGCATGACCACCAACTCATTCGACTCTTCATTCCTGCCAGGTGCTCTCTTGGACATCCTCTTCCAATTTTGGACATATCCTCCTCTCTGGATGACAACTTTAGAACTCCGTGGCTGCAGAGAAGTTCTTCCCTTTGGAGGTGTTTTTAGCACTCTCTGTTTGAACAATGTCACATCATAAATTCTGCTAAAAGACATGAAATACGAGAGTGGACACGATCGGGCTGGTAAATAGCATCCCAGGTCTCTCTGGGGTCAGAATCAATGGCTTTGTTGGAAATGATGGAAAAACAAACTGTCCACCAGGGAGCTAATGATATCAAGCTTCCAGCCAGGGCAAACACGAACCTACCTGGCATTGAGATAGTGGGCGTTCAACAGACTCTCAGTCAACAGTGAAGAAAATCTGGAGGGGAAGCTAAGGATTTGAGCAGAGTCTGAAAATTCTTCCCGTAGTACCCAGATCTCTCCCAACCCAGTCTCGCTGAGGCCTGAAATCTCTTCATTACATATTTCTACTGCAACTGATTTTTCCAGGGATTGTTTTAAAAAGGTACAGACTCTGCGAAGGCACCTCCGTATCCCAGTGCAAGTTAAGCAGATGCCTCTCCTCACTGGCAGGAGAGAGAGAGGCAAGTGGGAGTTATGAGTGGGAGTTATGAGGACCTTGATCAAGCCTTTGTTTTCCCTTCTCATTATGGCCTTCCAGAATGTGCTAGGCTGTATGACAATGTTACAATGGGGCTCTGCTATACTTCGGGGAAAGCCATTCTCTGCAGACTCCGTTCTCTCTGTAAGGGCAGAGAAAGCAGAAACGTAATTTGCAAGTTCCTTTCTCACAAATGTTATTCTCAAAAAGCTCTGCATAGTGAAGAATGTCGTACATAGTCCTGACTGTGAAAGGCAAAGAACCCGAATTGTACAGAAACAAAGGAGCTGGAGGGTGTCCAAAGATGCCCACTTTGGGCAAAAAATGGGTCTTGAGACTGTGCACAGTTTTGCTTGGACATATGATGAGAATATTAATCTTCATTTCAGAAATGTTATTCCCATTTTTCACCAAGCTTTAATGTGCGGTGGCTAATGATTTTAACTTTCATTGTTCCTGCCCTGGAGCTTGTCAATGAAATAACGATCTTCCACAATCCATGTTCTGCTAGCCTGAAGAATTCTTCTGCAAAGTAAATCCTGGTGCTTTAATTGACCTAGTGTATAAGTTTAGGCTTTAATATATTGACATATTTTTTTCAGTGAAGAAATGAGAAGGATGTATCACTTGACATCATTTTCTGTATTACTGTTAGGCAATTTCTTTAAACAATTGACTATTGTCCTTAGTAATTCTATTATTTGTCTAATTTCTATTTCTTCTATTTCTGCTTTTTTAAGTAGGCTCCATGTCCAAGGTGAGGTTCAAATTCATGACCCTGGGATCAAAAGGTGAATGCTCTACCAACTGAGCGAGCAAGGCGCCCCTCTTTCTGTTTTTATCTTTATTTCTTCCTTTCTGTGTATTTTTGTCCTAATTCACCCACATTTTTCTAGTTTCATCATGTGGAAACTTACCTTCAAAAAGAAGAATGATTTTAAATCAATGATCTGAGATGTAAAGCTATACATTTCTCTTGAGTAATTCTTTTGTGGAATCTTTGAATTTTGGATGTGTATGTTTTTATTATCATTTTTCAGTGCACTTGCTTTCTTATTGCTTCAATTTTACCTTAGACCTGTACATTCAGCTGTTTAATTTTCAAACATTTGGAGCCTTTCCAGATATCTTAATGTTAAGAACAACAAATTTAACATTTATGTGATTCAGAAACATACCTTTAAAGATTTCAATATTTTGACATTCACTGAGACATATTTTATGGCCTAGAACGTGGTCTCTCAAATCTTCCACGTCTTCTTAAAAAGGGATTGTGTCCTCCACCTTGTCCAGCAAATCCCAGTTAAGTTTGTGTGCAGTATTACTCAAATCTTCCGGATCCTTGCTGACTTTTTGTTGCCCTGTTTTCTGTTAGTTACTGAGAGAGGGGGTGTTCAGATCTCCAGCTGTATCTAGTTATCTCTTTAACAGGATTAGTTTTTCTTTGGGGATTTTGAATTTGTCCAAATAGTTTGTATTGATTTTGAAGACCAAATACATCCTGTGTTGTTATGTATCCTGATGAATTGAGCCTTTATCACCATAAAATACTCTTCTCATCTCTGATCTTCAATTCTGTTCTTGCCCTGACACTTATTTTGACTGGTATTAATATAGCCATTGCAGCTGTCTTATGCTTTTCCTCTTATATCATTTCCTGTCCTTTTTCTTTCAGCCTATCCAGATCTTTATATTTAAAGTGCGTCGTTTTTAGACATTTAAGAAAATTTTTTAAATGTTTATTTAAAAAATTTTTTTAATGTTTTTAAATTTATTTTTGAGAGAGACAGCACAAGTGGGAGAGGGGCAGAGAGAGAGGAAGACACAGAATCTGAAGCAGACTCCAGGCTCTGAGCTGTCAGCACAGAGCCCAACACAGGGCTTGAACTCATGAACCATGAGATCATGACCCGAGCCAAAATCAGACATTTAATTGATTGAGTCACCCAGATGCCCCTAATGTTTATTTATTTTTGAGAGAGAAACAGAGCGTGAGCAAGGGAGGGACAGAGAGAGAGGGGGAGACACAGAATCCAAAGCAGGCTCCAGAGCCCGCCGTAGGGCTCGAACTCATGCACTGTGAGGTCATGACCTGAGCCGAAGTCAGACACTTAACCAACTGAGCCACCCAGGTGTCCTTTTAGACAATTTTTTTTGTCATCACCTAAGAAGACAAAAAAAACACATGAAAATTACTAGATGTCTTATGATGAAGGCAGAGTTTCTGAATGGCACTATGACTGGGTAACTATAATCCAAATATTAGCTTTCATGACTTCAAGCAAGTGATCGATTAAAAATATCATTCCCCCATAATTTGTCAGTTGCTCAGCTCCCCTAGATCCTGTTGAAAGCTGTTCCTTAAAGAAGAGAAATAGAAGATTGTCAGAGACAGTTTGGGTTGCTGATGTTACATCTTGCAATAATAACACCATTTGAATGAAATGAAATGATAACTTTGCTGCTAACTCTGAACAAACACCATCATCCCACAGCATCTCTGAGGTCTGCCAACAGCGCTTTGATGATGTTCACTGAAGCACTTCTCAGGAGAGCTGAGTTAAAAGACACAGAACGATGAACAAAGCAAGTATTTCACTCTCAACAATAGGTGCCTTGAAATTAAACAATCTTTAGCTGTTAGATGACTCTATCCATCACCAATGTGCCCAACCTAATCTTTCAAATTGCTGGATTGAATTAATATTTTCCTCTACAGAGTCAGAAAAATATGAAAACCAAATAACAGTCATTATTGTAGAGATTATTACACTCCACATTTAGTGTTATCTGAACTTCTCTTGCTTTGTGCCTAAGATCTACACTTGCTTTTCACAGTGAGTACTGGGGTCAACTTGAAGTGTTTTTGAAAGACTTATGTCTTATATAATCTTCAAATATTTTGCCAAAGTTCTATAGGACGGTGGTAGGAGAGTCAAAGGTGTTTTTCCTATCTTGGAAAGGACCCAAAAATGACCCACTATCCAAGTTCAATAACCAACCGACCACCCCAAATGGCCTCCAACTGATTGAATGGGTGGGTAAAATGTAGTTTATTCATACTGTGGACTATTACTCAGCTCTGAAAAGGAACAAAGTAGGGATACACACTATGATGGAAATAAAACTTGAAAGCATTGTGGCAAGTGAAAGAAGCCATCTCAAAGGCCACAAATTGTATAATTCACTTTATAGGAAATCTGCAGAGTAGGCAAACCCATAGAGACAAAGTGCAGATCAGTGTTTGCCAGGGGTTGGGGCGGGAGATGGACAATGACAGCTAAGGGGCACCAGACTTCCTTCTGGGGTGATAAAAATGTCTTGGAACTAGATAGAGTAATGGTTGCACAACCCGTGAATGTACTAAAACCCACCAAATTGTACTTTAAAATTGGGAATTTTATGGACGGTGAAATTTATCTCAGTAAAAGAAATTAGCTACCAAGAAGCAAAATTGGCCGGTTATGGGCAGTTGGTCTCCCTGGAGAGCTTACCAGGAGGTGGCTCTTCTGCCGAGTGCCCCTCCTCTCCAAGGGTTCCCAGAGGAGAGGGACTGTGGGAGGCAGAAAGTCTCCCCCAAGGAGACGCACCCAAAGGGCAGCATTGGGCGAGCCTGTGACTTCCCGGAGAAGCAGTCACTGGTACCGTTCCCCAGTCAGCCTCTGGGCTGCTGACCTCCTGCACCACTGAGGACTGAGTGGGGGAGGGGTCCCCTGGGAAGAGATGGCAGTGGGGGTGCCTGGAGAAGGATCAAGTGTGCTTCCTTGATGTCCTGGTTCCTGAGGGATGGATATGATTGGTCACCACCCGTGTCCAGGAGGCCCCTCCCCCAACATTAAGGGAAAGTACGTGAGAGGCCACTGCCTGCAGATCAAGTCATATAAGTTCAATAACCAACCGACCACCCCAAATGGCCTCCAACTGATTGAATGGGTGGGTAAAATGTAGTTTTTCACCAGAGCCTAGGAGAGCTTCCAGGAAGCAGCCCTTCTCGTGGGGCTAGAAAATACGGGAAGTCAGCAGAGATAACTAACAAAACTGGAGAGCAACCTCTCCAGGGACAGTCATTCAGGGAAATACTCTTTCTCCAGCCCCCCAACCCCACCCCAACACTAGGACAAGAGCATTCCAAGGCCCCTGACCATCTGCAAACTCCCAGATGGTCCCTGGATTGATGGAGATAAAAAGTTGACTTTCGCCTCCCTCTGTCAGCTGTGTCTAACACCTTCTCCTGAGTCTTCATTTCCTAGAAGCCCAACCCCACCTGCAGGCATGTGGCCCGATCCTCTGGCCTCCCTGAGAGAGACATACAATGTTCCTAGACTACAGGTGCTTTATGTTTCAAGTTATGCAGCCTCAAATGATACCACAGAGGGGACGCTTGTTAATCCAGCCAAGTTCAACCCAATTTCTTTTCAGGCTCTTCTCATGAAGAATCAAAAGATCTTGGCGTTCATTCTCTTCTGAGATCTCCTAATTTAGCACATATTGGCCTGCCCATTTTACAGAGAGCTTAACAAAGGCTCTGAGAAGTTAAAAGGCTTCGTCATGGCCACACTTCAGCAAGTGCCAAAAACATCTGCCATTTCTACTGATTCAGAATGCCTAAAATTCCGTAATCCCTCTTATCCATAGAGGATATATTTTCCGACCCCCAAGTGGATGCCTGAACCCACAGTTAGTACTGAACCCTAGGTACACTATGTTTTTTCCTATATGTATATACCTATGATAAAGTTTAATTTGTAAGTTATGCACAGTACAGTATTGACACTAATAATAAAATAGGACAATTATAACTACATACGGTAATAAAAGTTATGTGAATGTGATCTCTCTCTCTTTCTCTCTCTGTCAAATGCCTTGCGGTACCGCACTCCCCCTTCTTGTGAGGATGTGAGACAACACGATGCCTATGTCACAAGATGCAGTGAGGTGAGTGACATAATGTGAGGTGACTGCAGATCTTCTGATGGTTTCTCAGAAGGAAGGTCATCCGCTCCAGGATGGAGTTTGAGCACAAGGAACAGAAACCGGGGAGCTAACCCGCGGAGAGGGGACACTACTGCAAAGCTGTGCAGACCTGTCCCTGCGGCCACATGCCGGTTTGCCCTCACCCTGTCCCCGTGCACCACCTGACCTCCAGTCTCACCAACAAGAGCCTTATTCTCCTCTCCAAATGGCAGAGGGAAAACCTCAAATACGTTTCCAGGCGTTCCCTCAGGACCGAGGCGTACACGTGAATTATATTTAATAGCATTCACCTCTTCATGATGATTTTTCCAAAGCAGAGCACATATCCATAGAGACTAATTCCATTCTAATAGATTTTTAGAAAACACCACTAAATTAAAAAAAAACATGCTGCAAAAATTTAGATAATAGAGGAGACAAAAAAAAAAACCCAAAAAAGAATAAGATGTCCCCTGAGAAAAGGGGATGAGGAAAGGGAAGCAGAGAAGAAATAAAGATAGGACACATTTGCTGTGCATAATACTGATTTTACACTTTGACGGGATCACGAACAGCCAGGTGCATGTAGCTGTGTCGCAATGTCCTGCTTTTGATCAGGCATGGATAAGAGAGTGGAGGGTAGGACAGGCCAAGAGGTCTGATTTAGGACAGAAAGTGCGGAGGAGGTGACTGCAGGATGCGGGGTGGGGGGGCGGGGCGGTGGAGTTCAAGTTGTGTGCTAGTTGATCCCTTGGCCTGGGGCTGCTGGCCAGGCCCTTGGCTAGCAGGATAAGAGCACATACCTGTCTCTCATCTGTGCCCTTTGCGGTACTGGTCAGGGCATGCAGCAGGTGCACAATGAGTGCTTATCACTTGATTGCACTGCGAGCTATGAGCTACGTAAAACAGTACTTATTTTTCCTTATCAACTGCAGTTAATCTTTCTACCTCCTTCATGGGGGAAGCTGTAATCAATAAGAGTATTAATAGACAATGAGCACAGAGTAAATAAACATGAACTTGATGGGCTGAGGATACATTAGATTTAATTTTCTTTCTTTAATTATATGTGCCTATGGGACATATAATTCATTCTTTAGAGGGAGAAGAAGAGGAGAGAGAATACAAAAGAGAAACAATGTGAATTGCTAGGACTGGCCTGTCTTGCATTTCTCAGAGTATTTCTCAGAGAGGGGGAGCACTGCAGAGAATCTCCACTCTCAGGAAGATCTCAAATGGCTTCACCAGCTCCACAGGGGATAAAACTACCAGCCCTATGGGTGAGATGGTGTTAGCCCCAACTCCAGGCACCCAGGGCTGAAAGCAGGTCTGGGACATGGAGGTGGCATCCAGCCAAGGTCAAGCATGATCACTGATCTACACCATCACTACCCTACCCCAGTGCAGGGACTCAGTCCTGATCGCCTATCCATTCTCTCACTCTGGAGGACAGAGTCTGGGACGCTGTAGAAACCCATGAACATTTGTTGAAAAAGCAGATGAGCAAGTAGATGGATAGATGAATGAAGGGATGGACGAATGAATGAACCTATGTCTACAGTTAGAAGAAACTCCCCTTTTTACCATAGGAACCATTCTCTTTGCTTCTTTGAAGCATTTCTTCTGTGTTTTGTGACATTTGTCATTTGCACACAACTGCCCTCATACGCTATATCCAAACCCAGCCTTGTGCTGTGCGTTGATACAAAATTTTTTTAAAGCACATCAGCCCTAAGCCAACCTGCACCCATCCATCATGGTGTGGCTGGAATGTATGGCAGAGAAGATGAATGCTTAAGCTCCTGTGAGGTTGTATTTCAAACCTGCGTTACCCTAAGACTTTCTGGCCAAATTCTATCTTCTAAGATATTCTCAGCCACAGAAATTTCCTCTTCATGTGTGATAACATCTGCTCTCTGGGTCACAAAGCACTATTAATCCTCACACTAGGTTTTTTGAACCCCTGCCTTGATGAGCGTCAGGGATTTGACAGTCTTATAGCCAGTGCAGAGACGGTACGTCTAAGGTGCAACACGGGGGAGGGGTACGGGGGGGGGGGGTCTTGACCACCGTGGTGCACAGACAGAGCCTGGGAGGAAGCCGGCCAGAGGCTGTGTGGAGCCCAGAGAAGGTCTTGGGGACCTGCACCCCATCTGCAGCCCTTTCTTGATACATCTGGTGAGCAGTGGGAAGGGCCACCGGCTAAGTTCACGTACTGTGAGGCAGTGTAAATAAAGGTCAGTTGGCCAGATTGAACTTGTTAAATAAGCTAATCTTATGTCGCAGAACATTGGCCATGTTCCAGAAACTATTCTAAGTGCTTTCCACATATTTGTGTAATTAGCTCATTTCATCCTCAGATCCAGTGGGCTTTCTCCTATCGGCACTCTCAGGTTCCCAGGAAGACTACAGCACCAAGGAAAGTTGATTCCATGTCCCCATTCTGTGGTTCGTAGGCCAGGAGGGGGACCAAGTGGGGCCACCGTAAGCTGGCAGGACTTTCGGGCAAAGGCTGTGTTTCCTTTACCACTAACTACCCCCCGGGTCTGAGACTTCACCTCGGATGCCCATTGCTTGTGCTAAATGGGGGATAATTCGATAATAATACTGACTTCATTAGGTTGTGCTGAAGATGAAAATTAATTACATCTAGTGATGCTTGGTCCATAGAATCCATTTAATAAATGAACTCATTTTTATTCAGCTGAATATTAGAAATAGAAATATGAATCCCAGCTTACATTAGGTTTCCTTTGTATATAAATACGGTTTCGACTAAATAAAAATGGAAACCTGCTTATATTGATTTTCCTATTAAAATCATTTTTTAGGGTGAATGTCACACAGCTATTTCCCAGGACACACGGTTCCCAGGGCATCTTTGGGTTTCCATAGCTATTATTTCAATGTGTCAACACATCTGGCCCACATGCGAGGTTAGTACTAAAACTGGTACTCAGGTATCTCTGGAGGGCTCTTTCTTTGGATTTTCTGTATATTGAGGGGGAAAATATCAAAATTCCTTACTCCTTTTCCATAGCAGGCTACGCTATTTCTTGGTTATCTAATGTGTTTCAGGCAAGCTCCCTCCCCATGTGTAGCACTGGCTGCACCCCACTTCACAGCTTTGTGAGGACAACATTATCAACCCCATTTCACAGGGAGGAAGACTGAGTCCCCATGTGGTTATGTGTCCTGCTGAAGGTCACACCTAGTGAATGATGGTGCTGGGGTCCCAGTTCCCTGACAGCTCCTAAGCCTGAAACATACTCTGTGCAGTCAGCCAGGCTTTGTATTTCTTAGGGCTTTAAAACATTGTAAAACCTTTAGGGGCACCTGAGTGGCTCAGTCAGTTGAGCATCCAACCTCAGCTCAGGTCATGATCTTGTGGTTCATGGGTTCAAGCCCCGTGTTGTGTTCTGTGCAATAGCTTGGAGCCTGGAGCCTACTTCAGATTCTGTGTCTCCCTCTCTCTCTACCCCCCAACCATTCATCCTCTCTCTGTGTCTTAAATAGTAAATAAATTATAAAAAATTAAAAAAAAATTGTAAAAACTTCAATGCTTAAATCACTTTTTGGAGGAAAGATTTGGAAAATTAAAATCACATACTTTCCTATCCTTTAATAGTAAATGATAGGCCAAGTTTGAATCATTTCTTCCTGATTCGAGATTATCATTACAAACTTTCCTCATCATATTTCACCATATAGGTGGGGAGACCCTCTTCTTCTCCATGAAATGCCCCAGTTGATAGGGCGTTGAGTATTTTTGCCTTTATACTTACTTTTTGATGAATTATTATAAAGTAAATCATGGACACTATGATATATTACTTCTAAATATTTCAGTACATTTCTAGGACATTTTCCTATATGTCACAATGACTACGCCCAACAAAATGAATGTCATCTAATAGTCCATGTATATTCAACATTCCCCAAATGTCCTAGAAACATCTTTTATACCTGGTCAAATTCTCTTCTGAAATTCTTGCCTATGGGAGGAAATAGCTGATCATATCTGCAAACCAACATTTAGGGGCATGTTCCCAAGTCAGAAGTTTGGGTGACCCTACTAATAGCTCATTCTCAAAACACAGCAAAACCAAACCTCGTGGCTATATATGGGACACACAGATAATCAGGTAGTGACTTTGCAGTCATATGTGCACAAGTTAAATTTAATATTTAAGATGCAGTGACAGGTTTCCTCCTGGGCTTGTAACCCACTGCAGCAGTGCTGGCATGTCTGACTCCTTCCAGTGCTAGTGGCATGGCTCATCTTGCCCTTGGGTAGATGCTCAAGGTCACAGTGAGCTGTAACTCAGGAGGGTGGATAGTCAGCCCCCTTTCAGCTCTGACTCTTGCAGGGAGAAGTTCAAGGGCTGCCAGTTTTGAACTCAGCGCATGTAGGAGGTGCAGATGCTATAGAAACTTTACCTGTTCCCACACGAGTGTGGCCAACTATCTTGGTTTCTCCAGGGCTCAGGGAATATGGGACTTTCAGTTTTAAAATGAGGACATGTTGGTTTCTGTATGCCTCGGGGGCCTCCATTGGTGCCTCATGGCAAAGCTCTTCCCTCTTACTTGGGCTGACACAGCCATCAACCAGCAGCATTTACGGAGCCCTGCTTACTTCTAGCAGAGCCCTAGGGGGCTACACAAAGAAGCGGGGTGGGGACAACATTGTTGACAACCCACTGTGTGGCCAGTGCTTCATGGAGCCCAGCCAATTCACCCCCATGTTACCTCTTGGGGAGGAGAGGGTGGGCAATGGTTCTCTCCCGTTTTCCCACCTGTCTCCTGTGTACTTGAGAAGCTTTTAAAACATAGTGATTCCAATCCCATCGGCCTAGGTTTTCTGACTCAGTCTGAGGCGAGGATTGAAGCACGCCTATTCTCAAAAAGTGCTTTCACTGGATTCAGGAGATTCTTTCCCACAGACCCTAGACTAGATCTAGACGTTTCTCAATGCAAAATTGTAGGCAGCCAATGTAGTTGCCCTATGAGAGAAGATAGGTCTGCCCAACTGCCTTGAAAGAGGATTTTTTTGTGTAAAGCAAGTGTGACAGCAGGCTTGCCTGTGAGGGACACAAACCCACCGGTCGGGCCCCAAGCAGTCTGGGTTAACATGCCAGCTCCTTGCACCCACCGTTGGAGGGCAGGGACTCCCTGGTCCCTGACTCCTTGTTTACGCAACCCCAGATGAGCCCTTGTGGTCGTTTTCAGACAAACCAGCTTGTTGCCCTACACTGTTGTGTCTGAAGAAGGAAAAGCCATGGAATACCACCATGTTACATCTCATGTCCTAAATAGAAGTTGATAAAATGTGACAAATGCTCATGAGAATATAAACATTAATGTCAGGGGCGCCTGGGTGGCTCAATCGGTTAAGCGTCTGGCTTCAGCTCAGGTCATGATCTCACGGTTTGTGGGATGTGAGCCCCATGTCTGGCTCTGTTCTGACAGCTTGGAGCCTGGAGCCTGCTTTGGATTTTGTGTCTTCTTGTCTCTCTACCCTCCCCTGTTGATGCTCTGTCTCTCTCTCTCCCTCAAAAATAAACAAATATTAAAAAAAATAATGTCAGACAGGTGATACCAAATACCAAATGAAGTGTTTCATCAATAATCGATAGAGGACTGAGCCCTTAGAGATGGGGTGGGCCTGGAAGCCTTCCGGAAAGAGGTAGAATGGAGAGGAGAGAGCAGGACCTGCTCAGAAGAGAGTGTTCTTCTCCATCATCTTAGCCACTCATTTGGAGGAAAAATAGGGGTGTCATTTCATTTTTAGACTCTTGCATTTTAAGGCACTGCCATTACCAGTGGCTTAGAAGTTAAAACACAAATTCCTGAGGTGAGTTACTCGGGTCCAAGGCTGGCTTCCTAGTTATGTAACCAAAGGCAAGGTAGAGTCCTTATCTGTAAAACTGAAATAATAATATCTGCCTAGTATAAGTGTCATGATGGTGATCAGATAATGCACACAAAGTATGTCACATGGAACCTGGAACACAATGTGCTCCCAATAAATACTGGTGATGACTGTTGCTTTCACTATTAATCAAAGGCCTGATCAGTTGCTATAGTTACCAAGGTCACATGTCATCTCTCAAAATATTAAGGAAAGTTCCAGGGGTGAAAACACTACTCACGGAGGATGGCACTCCAATACTGGGATGGGGGCATAACTAACATTGACCTTCAAGGCTTACCATGTTTTAAGAATCATCAACTTAACTCTAGATCTATCTGTATCCAATGGATAATAGACTGACATCTTAGTTTGCTAGGGTGGCCACAGTCTGGGTGACTTAAGTTATAGATATTTATTTTCCTGTGGTTCGGAAGGCTGGAAGTTCAAGATCAGGATGTTGGTAGGTTTGGTTTCTCCTCAGGCCGTTCTTGGCTTGTAGATGGGCATCTTCTCACTGCATCCTCACGTGGTCCTTCTTCATGTGTGCCCACCTGTGTCCTAATATCTTCTTCTTATAAAAACCCTAGTCAGATGGGATTGGGGCCCACTCTGACAGTCTCATTTTAACTGAATTGCTTCTTTAAGGATTTTGTCTTCGTGATGATGTGCTGGGTGTTAGAGTTTCAACATAGGCGTTTTGGAGGCACATAATCAGCCCATAGAAGTTGAGGTCTGTTTTCTTCACTCCTTCTGCTAATCCAGAGCAGAGGAAAGTTCCAGTGGCTTTTGTTGTTCTTAAAGGGAAAGGCATGGAGTCCTTCACGCACATATCACGTGTTTATGGGCCGGCTCAGCCCCGTGAGGCCGTTGAAAGCATCCGTAGAAGGGACAGGCCATCATCAGCTCTTCAGCTTTCACAGCCATCACTTCCAAAGTGCTCTGAGAAGTGGAAATGAGTTTTTAAATATGAGTCATTTGTTGAACAGAGCTGCTAATATATATAGTCAATATTTCTCACTAATGGATGGGCTAAAAAACAAATTCATAGCCAGTGTCAAGTAATAAAATATGTGTGGTCTTTATAATTACTAATGATTTAGAACAGATCATTCCGTCACTTAGCAAATGGAGTTTTCATATCTTCTATCTAACATTAAATAAAATGAAAGCATGTTGATGATAATTCAACCAAGAGGAAAGGCAAAATAAAGATACTTTAAAAAAAAGACTTTAGGCAGCACATATGTTTTTAATGGACTTTCTCTACTTTTATGTTGCTGACAACCTAGAAATTTTATTATAAGTTATTGGCTTTTGTGGTGTTCAAGTGCAGAAAGGATAGAAACTTCTAGTCTTTTTTTTTTTTTAGTCTTTTTATTTATTTGAGAGAGAGAGAGAGAGAGAGAGAGACAGGATGAACAGGGCAGGGTCAGAGAGAGAGAGGTAGACACAGAATCGGAAGCAGGCTCCAGGCTCTGAGCTACCTGTCAGCACAGAGCCTGATGCGGGGGCTCAAACCCACAAACTGTGAGATCATGACCTGAGTCGAAGTCGACGCTTAGCCGACTGAGCCACCCAGGTGCCCTGAAACTTCTAGTCAAAATATCGAGTTACTAAAGTTTGGACTTGCAGGCCCTTTTAGAGGTTTTTTTTCCTTTTTTTTTTTTTTTTTTTTGGCAAATACTTGGATCTTCGAAATGTTTAATATACATGGCTCTGTTCTTTGAGGTAGTACCTGAAAGCAAATTAAACTCATCTTAAAAATTTCCCCCCACTAATAGCCTAGAGTGTCCACTCTAGCTTCACACACACACACACACACACACACACACACACACACACAGCTCCTCTTAAAAGTAGTTAAGAGCCTTTGAAGCGTGGAAACTTACATTGAGTCCAGGATTATTTTGGAAATTCTCTCATGTCCTCTCGGCTTGAAAAGTCAGCATTAATAAAGACCAAGATGGTGCATGTTAGGTCTCTGGGTATCTTATTTTACTTATGGAAATATCCATTATTAATTAACTTACCCTTACATTTAATTATTTTTCTCTGGACTTGGAGTTGAAGTATTCTATTAACCAGAATCCAATTCTGCTGTAATTTATGGCCAGCCACGAGGATTGGTGTCAGGAAAAAAAAAAAGAAAAGAAAAGCTTTGTGATATAAATTTAATATACATGGCTTTACTGAATTATAAGCTATAGATTACACCTTAAAGCATAAATCTCCCCCAAGTAATAGGATGGCCATAAATAATTTTTGTCCATAAGAATAGTGATATGCCCTTTCTTCTCATTTATATTCCGTAATTCATTTTTGTGCTATAACATCCCTGAAGTCACACACACAGGGATATTTAATTAGGAATGCTCCATTTTATCTGGTGAACACTTCACGTCCGATTGGCCCGAGAGAAGCATGGGAGTAGCGTGAGCAGTAGTGTGGGCGTTGGCCTTGGAGAAGAGCTGTGTTAGGAAGACGCTGTGATACTGCACCGTTGCTGGTGATTTTTCAGGTGCTGCAGCTTCTGTGAACTTGTCGAATTCTAATAAGTCTGCAGTGGCCCTCACAATTTGCCTGGGGAATAATGGAGTCTATCAGTCAGGCACCTTTATAAAGGTCACTTGTCAGGAGAAAGCTGTACAGGGATGGGTAGGAGAGGGTGGGGCTTCCCAATGGTGGTTCACTGGGGACAGGACAGCACTGTGGCCTCAGACCCAGGCACTAGACGCAGACAGATCATGTGTGAGTCCTGGCCTTGTCACTTACAACCTTCAATGGATTAAGAAACTAGTTCAAATCCGCACAGATAGTAGGTTTCTACTATATATGGGGTGAGGATGAATGACTCCAATGAGTAGTGCCTGGCACATTCAGTAATGTTGGCTGTCATCCTTAGTACCATGATGGTCACATCAGCACGGTCCTGTAGAAACTTGGCTGTGGTTTGATATGCGCAACATGGATAGACACGTTATTGAAATCAACATTTGTGATCAACTGGATCTCTTTTGCCAAATTTCCGCTTCATTTTGTGCTGTGTAGATACACTTAAGCACATAGATTTGGAGAAGCAGTCTATATTAAACACTTTGCAAGCTCTCCCGAGCCCTTTAGGAAACATGTTTGCCAGTGTGTGCAAATTAAACATCCTGCTCTGATACCCATGGCTTGAAGACTCTCACTTCTTGGCAAAAGTAGCCAATGGGTGATCTATCTGACCTGTAGGCACCTGCTGATCAAGGCAGGGGAAATGTCTTGGGTTCTACATCATCTGCAGCTTGCTTTCTGAAGCCTGGGTTGGATCTTGGTCCTTTATAGTTGGGTAAGCTCCAGATTTGGAGCCTTCACTCTCTCTTCATCTCCCAGTGGGAGAAAGCTATCTTCTCTCCATTGCAAAGGAATGAACAAAACAGGGAAAGAAATTCCTTCTCTTCTGTACAGATGTCAGGACGAATTATGAGAGAGCAATGGACAGAGGTGGGGACATTTGAGCCACAGGCTCCCCCAGCTGGCCACACGGCAAGGTCTTCTGACTTGATTCTCCCTGGAGTCTCAGTGGGGCCCTCAGAGCATCGTTCACTCACGAGAAGGTTGCAGACCTGCTGCTTTCCCCCCACCGCAGTGCAGGCTCCCTGCAGCCTCCTGTATCATCTCTCAACAGCCACTGTGAATAGTAGTGCTGATTATCACCCAGGGCTCAGACAATGGGATAGTGTAGTGGCCACCTCTGTAGTCAAAGGGACTGCAGCTCACAGTTCTTGGCAAGGTTCCTGCTGAGGATCAAAGGGCAGTTCCGGTGCCCTTCAGACCCTTGAAGGAGGTAGGCATAGCTTCTGAGGAGCTCTTCAGTGTCACCAGCCCATCTGTGCCTGCCATTCCCTCTTGCCCTGCCCAAAGCCTTATTGTAGACTTGGTCAGGACACTCTTCGTCTGCCCCTCTCCTTAGTGGCCTCCTAAGGGGATTTGATTTTGGGCCTTCTTGTATCTTGGCAAGTCATGTGGGAGCTTGGCATTTGGGGAGATTGAGAAAAGGTCAACTTGTTATCACTTTTCTTGGCAGTATGTTGTGTGGGCCAGAGATCACACCAGGACAAGGTGGGGGTGGGGGAAGCAGGCAGACTCAGAGCAAGAGTAGGGGGGTACGCTTGTGGGACACCCCTGACTTCAAGGAGCAGAGGACCTGGGTGCAGACTAGAAGTCGTTTGATCAGTAAGGGCCCTTATTCCCCACATAGTAAAAAGTCCAAAAGGAGTTGATTGTTGGGGTTGGTTCAACAACGCAGTGATATCTGGATACTGACTTGTTGCCGTGCTCTTTCATGAGCCCAAAAGTCCCAAAGCAAGAGTCGGGGATTCATCCTGTATCTCAGGGAGGAGGCTCTTTCCAAGGAGACCTTCAGCATATTTCCTCTGAGAGGTCTCTGGGCCACACTAGGTCCCATGGTGGCCAGTGGATCATGAATGGCTAAGGAGTAAGTTTCTGGAATTTCAGCTTCTAGTTATCATTGATGCAGGCTCCACCATTGTGCAGATGTGGGGGGGGGTGCTGTTGGAGAGATAACAAGAGCACTGGGGCTGGACACCATCATTGATGAGGAGCCACATGCTAGCACCATGCCTTTATTAGCCCCCCAATAAGCTCTAAAACATTTTTGAAAATGCATGTATTTTCTTCTGCCCATCCCTTCACTAGAGACAGTATGTATAAAAATCATTCAGCACAGTCCTGCCTGTCCATGTGTGAAAACTCTGTGTCACATGTGGGCTACATATGCATACAAGAATTAGCTTCATTTTCAAAGAAGCAACAAGGTAACAGCATCAATAACTGGTAGAATATAAATGGCTTTATCCCTTTATTGAATCAGGGGATTAGGACCTGGGATCTGCTATTCATTTAAATACTTTGGCAAGTTAGTAATCACAGTGATGAGAAACCCTAGCATCTTTTCCTGATTCCTTTGATTATCAGACAAGAAGCCCAGCTTAAGATGGAGATTTGTTGCTATCACATATACCTGAAAATGCTTGAAAGAAAGTATAGAAATATGTATAATGTAGAAAATATTTCTAAGATATTTATAGGGCTTACCACCCAATTAAAAATATCTAAGGCTTTCCAAGGGAAGCGAAAGAAAGCTACTTCCTGCCCATTTTACAGATGAACTAGCTGAAACTCAAAGGGGAAAAGAACTTCTCTTCAGAACCAGCAAGCTGATCTGCCTGGCTCCAAATACCATATTCTTATCACACCACCCCATAAAAATCCAATACTCTGAGGATTAATATAGATTTTCTTCAGTTCTTCAAGTATGTAGTGAATGTTTTATTTTACGTGAATTATGTTTTAAAATTAGATTCAGTAACACCTACCGTTCATGAATTTAAAAAATGTTTTTTGCATGGGAGGCGTGGTTTGATATTTATGAACTATGTAAATTACGAAGACACTGCGGTATAAGGAAACTACATCTCAGTTTGCAACATGGCTGCCGGACCGTTCACACAGGCTTGGGCCATTGCAGCTACCTTGGAACAAATAAGCACTCGGGGTGTGTGTCCGATGAACAGCAGTGAGCCTTACACACCAGAAAGGGGGTGGATGCCAAGGAGGCTAACTCATCTGAGAGATGCAATTTTCACCTGGTAAACCAAGTGTAAATGTGCCGTGTGATAACACCTGTCTTCCCATGGCCAGGCCCAATTTGATAGCTCTTCTATCAGTCAAAAATTGTCAAGATTCAAAACATCTATCTATCCATCACTCTATCGTTTATCATTTCTGAGACAAGATGCATACAGTTGTTAATGAAATGTGTGATTTTTCTGTAGAAAATCGTCTGACTGTGAAGGCGAAAGCTTTTTTGAATGGGTGACAATCAATTGTGTGTAAGTGAAATTTTCACCTGCCAGAATAATAGGGTTCTGGGAAACGCCCTCGCGTAGCACCTATTTGAATTGCTTTGCTCTGAAGATGAGAATCTGAGGCAGCGCAAGGTGGAATAATAAGGGCCCGCACAAAGCTTGTCGTTAAATTGTCCTGACTGTTGGCACAACACAATTATTGGCTACTATTAAGATATTGGAACTTGATTGTAGGAAATTTTGATATGCAGAGAGGAGAAAAATAACCGCATCTCTAATTTCTCCAGGCTTAAGTAATTATTTTGCAATCTTTTGATTGCAATCTTTTTCAAAATCTTTTGAATGCTTTTCTTGCAGTCTTTTCTTTTTTCTTTTTACTGCTAGGTTTTCTAAGCCTCCAATTCCTAGGACAGATTCTTACTTAGACACCAAACTCATCTAATACGAGGATATCTAGAGTAGCAACTAAAAGCATAATAGATGGAATGACTTTTATTTTATTTACTTGTTTGTTTAGTGTTTATTTTGAGAGAGGGAGAGGAAGCATGCACAAGTGGGGGATGGGCAGAGAGAGAGGGAGAGAGAATCCCAATCAGGCTCCACATGGTCAGTGCAGAGCCCAACGTGGGACTCGAACTCATGAACTGTGAGGTCATGACCTGAGCTGAAATCAAGAGTCAGATGCTTAACTGACCGAGCCATCTCAAAAATGACTTTGATTTTAATAGTGTTGGACATCTAAGTGTCTTTCCACCTGGCAGGTAGGCTTTTGAAAATGCTATGTGCAAATCAATTAAACATAGTGCATGTTAGCATGTCAGAAAAGCTTACATTCAAACCAGATCTCTGTCAGATCGCTTACTTTA
This sequence comes from Suricata suricatta, assembly GCF_006229205.1. Taxonomy (NCBI): domain Eukaryota; kingdom Metazoa; phylum Chordata; class Mammalia; order Carnivora; family Herpestidae; genus Suricata; species Suricata suricatta. Next base: position 176,315,887 of record NC_043701.1, on the reverse strand, counting down.
TTTATGTTTCCACACTGGTTCTCTTCCCCTCCCCCTGGCCCCTGAACTGGCCAGGTATTTGGTCAACATGCATCCCCACTCAAGAGCGCTGGGTCACAAGGCTATACTCGGAATCTGCATTGTCTCTCTGGAGGTAGCCCATATGCATTGTGTCATTTAGTGCCTTTATAGACTTGGGAGAGGCACTGTGGTAACTTTTCTCCAGATGGGGGCCTACGGCTCTGGGAGCAGGGGTTCAATGGTCGTACATGTCTGAAAGCAACACCTTCAGACATGACGCTTGAGCTTTGGGATAAGATGCCTGGCTCTAAACTGGATCTGAGGTTTGCATTATTGGACCCCTCCCAGTAGAAGGTAGGCTGGGGAACAGTAAATGTTCCCTGACTTAAATGGGAGGTTAGACTGGATCATCTCTAATGCTCCTTCATCCTCTGCAAGCCTATAATTTTATGTTCTCACCCCTTGTAATTAGTTCTGGTGCCAGGATGGTAGATGGGCACAGAGCAATCAACACACAAACTATTTGGCTCATAAAACTGGGACCCAAGGGGCCCCGTTCAGTGGAGTTCCACATCTGAAGAACTGCAGTCCTTGTGGGGGATTTAAGTTTAGTTAGAGCTCTCTCAGCCATTCCCTGGGCTCCAAGACTGACGCCCACAACTGTGCCCCGTCTTGTTTTCTTCTCTGCCAACCCTGGCGTTCAGGGCTTTATCACTTTCCTAAGCCACAGAGCCCTCTACATTGTCCATATAGGTCTGTTCCTGCAACTGTGCCCTCTTGTCCCCCATCATGACCCATTTGACCAGTTACATCTTCCCCTGCCCCATGAAGCTGTCTGGTCTCTCTTTTCAGGAGGCTTTGCATGGATTTTGCCCTCTCTGCTCTCAGAAATCAGGCGGTGAGGGTGGGGGAAAGGACAGAGAAAGCCAAGATGGCAATTCTGATGAGGTTATTTATATGCAGGAAATGTGCATACATTTAACACCTGCATGTCCCCTCATACACAGGAAAGTGGTGCCCCGTGTTATGTTTCATGCACAAACTGTCCCCGTCCTTGAATGCCCATGGTGCCCACACGCAGCCACCATGCACACAGTGGGTGCCCTCCAAGCAGGCTGCCCCTGCAATTCTATCGCAAGTGGACTGCAATGGGGGCAGGAGCCACAGGGGTGGGATGGAAGTGGCCTCATGCTCTGGGGCTGATGCGTGGCCCCCTGGACGGCACTGATGAGCCGGGTGTGGGGGGGAGACAAGGGTCTACAGAGAAGTCGAGTCTGTGTCCACACTGGGGAGGAGGGACTCTAGTGCTGAGCTCCCATTGCTGCAGGAGCAGGCTCTCAAAATCTTCATTAACCAAGGCATTAAGATAATGGGAAAATAATGACACACGCAGAACAATTGCTTTCATCATAATGTAAGAATTAACTCAGAACATCTTTCTCCCGCCTCCCTCTGTGCAGTTCAGAGAAGACTCAGAGGGGTTGGAAGCTCGCTGATGCTCTCCCCCTCTTTCTCAGATGAAGGAATGTTCAAGTAAATCCCATGACTACAGTTCATTATCTCCCAATGTTTAGAACTTTATACAGGAGGAAGGATGGGCTTGCTTTTCATTCCGCCTTTTCCCCACGTACATACACCACCCTGGAAGAGCTTCTGGGAGTCTCTGGCAAGACTGATGAAAAGACGGAAAACTTCTTGGGGGCGAGGGTGGGGCAGGAGGCAGGAAGGCACACCAGGGCTAAGCAGGTACCTTAGTGTCCTCTAAAGCTTTAGCTTTGAAAGTCAAAAGGAGACAAGGCTTTCTTCTGCTAAGTGTCTGCCCACGTCCTCCTAGATAGAGCCTAGAGTAAGGCTCAGACCTTGGACCTGACCTCCGCTTCTGGGATGCAGCCAGGAGCTCCAGAGTGAGCACAGCCCTCAGGTGACTGCGATGTGACACAGGGGAAGCAGCCCACAAAGGAAAGTCACACCCAGGCATGTGGCAGGGCTGGGGTCTCCGTGAAAGACAGGGAAACTCTGTCTGCACCATCTTTTGGACTCTGGGAGGGTAGTCTGCCAACTGCAAGGCTGTGTTTCAGGTAATGGGCCACATCCCACGCCCTAAATGGCGCTAACTGAGTATAACCATGTTACAAGTGCATAGTCCTATCAAGTTTTACTCCAACGAGATGTTAAACTGGAAGAGCATGGTGTCCCTTTGAAGGAAAAGTGGGGAATTAGGTTAATATTTTAAAAGCCGCATTGGTGGTGGTGGTCCTTCTTTGATCTTGTTGATTGAGTCATGAATCTTTCATGGTAGCCACAGCTCTGTGTTCATTGACCGCGTGCCCCGTTTGTGGGTTGAATTGTATCGTCTCAAAAGACATGTTCATGTCTTATCCTCCGGTGGCTTTGAACATGACCTTTTGGAAATGAAGTCTTTACAGAGGTACTCAAGTCAAAGTGAAGTCATACTAGCTTAGGGTGGGCTTCAAATCCAGTGACTGGTGTTCTCATTAGGAGAGGGAGCTTTAGAGGGAAGGACACACCTTAGGAAGAAGGCCAGCTCTGACGGAGGCAGGGGTTGGAGAGGTAGAGAGCCCCAAAGCTAGGAAGCAGCGAGGAAGGATTCTCCCCTGGAGCCTTCAGAGGCAGTACGGCCCTACCAACACCTTGACTTCAGACTTCCGGCCTCCTCAACTATGAGGGAACAGAGTTCTGTTGGCTTGAGCCACCAGGTGTTTGCTCATTTGGTATAGCTCTCCTGGAAAATGAATACAGGACGGTAAGCAAATTGTTTGACCTTTCCTCTGGGGGTCACTTCCTGTATTAGGATGGTTTTCACTGCTGCACAACCTCACAGCTCTCTGTGTGAACCTTCCCTCCAATCACAGCCAGCTGTCTTCTCTTAAGTGTCCAGTTTTCTTTCTAGAATCGGTCAACAGGTCTGTCAAATTGGGCTAATGAGCTGATTTCATTCACGCCTCTATCCCTGTATTCCCAATGCCAGGGACATAGTAAGTGGTTGGTAAATATATGGGGGGGGCGGTAAGCAAATATTAATAATAATAAGGGGAGGTTGTGATGAGAACATGTCTGGCCAGCAGTGCTTTGTAAGTAAGGCTAAACTAGGCCACTGGGCTGTTGGTTAACCCCGGGGGAAGGCTGACACAGGGAGAGAAAAAGGAGATGAACTAGCACTGGGTTGATGGCGTGTGTGCAGATTCAGGCTAAAGACTGTATGGTTTTTATAATTTACAAAATAGATCTGGACAATTTCATTCGATGCTTACAACACTGCGCTTGTATTATTAGTATCCATTAGTATTGATGTTTTCATCTCCATTGTAAAGCAAATAAGGGACTTGGTCCCTGGTTTGTGACTCTGAATCTATTATTCTCCTCCTCATGCCTCTTAAACATCTAATGGCTAAGCCTCTACTTCCACTGACTGTGTTAGCTCAGTTCCACCGAAAGCAGCTGCAAGATGGAATGAGTAGTGAGAGAGGTTTATTAGGGACAAGTGTGTGAGGTGGGGGCTGGGCGAGCCAGCGGGTCCCGAGGTAGGTCTGACACTTAGGAATAAGAGAGGAAAGCAAGAAAGGTGGGTGGCAGTCTTTAGTCTAAAGACTGCCGTTTCTAGAGTTTCGGCAAGACAGCGGGAGTTCTCCAACTTGAAGCCCTGTGCTCCAGGACACCCGCACGGTGCAGGAAGGCACCTGCCTCAGGTCCCCAACATGCTCACTGACTGGAAACGGCCTGAGGCATATAAAGTGTTCCTTCAACACACTTGAAGCCGGATTCAGGGCCACCACCTGGGCCATCAGTTGACTTTGGTCCTCGTAGGAGATCTGAGTGGCTTTGTCTAGGCTGCTATGTTCTACCCCGTGTAGTGAATAAAACTGTCGTTAGGGTGTTTATCCAGGAGAGGTACTTAAGAAAAGGAACGGCACGAAGGAAAGACGATCTTTCTTTGCGGCTCTCAGCCACCCTCACAGCACGATGGGAGGCCTCCCAGGTCCCCACGCCCGGGCGAGTCTGTGACGGACTTCACGCCAAAGGATGGGAGCCTCATTCCCCCCACCTGCTGGAGACCCAGACGGGGCTCATTTTTGTGGCCAGACTCTAGGCTGCAGGGCTGGGAATGAATGCAGCAGCTCTGCTGATTTTCGCTCCTTTAGGAAAACTTGAAAAGACCCCAGGGCACCTATGTGACTCAGTCGGTTAAGTGTCCGACTCTTGATCTCAGCTCAGCTCTTGATCTCGGAGTCGTGAGTTCAAGCCCTTCACACCCAGTGTGAAGCCCACTTAAAAAAAATCCCAGAGAACCAGCTTTGTTTTTCCTTCCTGGTAATAGCTTTGAACAATGAGAAGGAAAAGGCTGTGGACTAATTGAAAGTATCCACAGAAACTAATGACGTTCACGGGGATGAAATATGAATCTCAGAATTCTAAGAAAGGGGGCCAGACTTGAAAAGAGGGGTTGACGCCAACCGCATCTGCATTTCTGTCCCCCACTCCCCGCTCTGGCCCTTTGACTCTGTTCCTCTGATGATTCTCTGTCCGGAAGGTGGCAGAAGGCACCCTGCGCACCGATGATGATGACAATGATGTAACAGCCTCTCCCCGGGGCGGCTCGCGTCCCCAGCTTTCTGCAGAGACGCTGCCTCGGTGCACTGTCCTGTCTGCTTTCTGCTCCCCGAGAACCCCCCTGGGCCTCATCTTCCTCTTCTCTCTGAATCAGGGATTCCTGAGGCTCTGTCCTCAGCCTCGCGTGCTCAGTAAACGTTATGCTTTAAGGTTATGTTTTAAGATCCTTGGATTTTCTTGAATCTTCAGTCCTGGTGTGTGGGGCGGAGGGGACACCTGTCTGCACGCGGCCAGGGCTCTGAGCAGGGACAGCCCCTCCAGAGCATGACGTCTCCATGTTGCCACCAACCCCACCAGCTGTTATTCACGTGCATGACAGCCTGGTCCCTGGAGACATTGCATTTGGAACCGTGGCCTTGGCAGGTGACTTTTGGGTCTCTGCTGCTCCCTGACCCCCTTCAACAGGATTCAGTCCCAACCTGACCTTACCCATTCCCTTGTTCTCATCGGTACTTGCCTTAATTTTGTTAATGTTTGTTTATTTTTGAGAGAGGGAGAAAGCGAGAGGGAGCATAAGTAGGGGAGGGGCAGGGGAAGAGGGAGACAGAATCCAAAGCAGACTCCAGGCTCAGCACACGGGGCTTGAACTCAAGAACTTAAGAGTATGACCTGAGCCAAAGTCGGCACTTAACCGACCGAGTCACTCTGGCGGCCCGGCATTGACCTTAAATCAAGGACTTATTTCCTGACTAGACTATTAGTACAAGTCTGCTCACTCTCTCCTTGTTAAAATCCGTTTGCCCCGCTGTCTGTCTGATGTGTTACAACCCCCCATGAGTGGCGTTCAAAGCCGCCCCCCTAGCACCTCAAGTCCTCTTTCTGCCTTTCTTTCTCTTTATGCCCCCACAACCCCCCCTCCACACAGTTCCTAGGACACGAGTAGGGGATGCCGAGTAGAGAGTCAGGAAGAGCTCTAGGGTTTTGAACTTGAAGAAGAGCGGCAGAGGAGGGGCCACATGAATTGGGAGCTGACAGTACCCTGTACACAAGATACTTTTCTATCAGACTGGCATCTAATTGGGAAGAGACCATTTTCACTTGATTCTGTCTCTTGAGATTTCCCCGTGTTGCCTGTTTTTGCAGCAGCTGCATCCGCAGAATGACCTGCATGCCCCTTCCCAGGGTGCCTGAGCCTCAGGCAGCGGTCAGCCCCTGGGGAGCAGTGGGGAAGCTGGGGGACCCCTGTTTCCAGCAGGGGCAGGGACCCCTAGGAAGACAGCCCCTTCTCTTAGTCAAGTGCAATCTCTGGCTCTTCTCTTGAGGTTCAACCTCCCCCTGAAGGTGAACCTCAAAGGCCCATTTCTTCCCTGGGCCAGGCGTGTAAGTGCCTTCTGGACACTTGGCAACATGGCACAGGGCTTTCCTGCTGGGGGTTGGGGGTGAGAGGTTAAACATTCAGTTGCCTTTTTGTTTGTTTTTAAATAAATAACTCACCCCTTTATTGAAAAAGGAAGGGAGAAAACTGGGTTAAGATGTGTGATCGCCTTTGCATGCCTCAGTTTCCTCATCAGTGTAATGGGGGTAGTGTTGCACCTGCCTCCAGGGCTGCCGTGAGCACCGCGTGAGTTCAGGTTTGCAAGATGGTGGCAACAGTGCGTGTGCATTGCGAGCACTTGTAGCTCTTCCCAGTAAGTCCGACCATCATCAGCAGCGTGCTTTTCTTGTTGCTCTCAGGAGGGGAAACAACACCTCCTCCCCCCCCCTCCTCCTCCTCCCTCTCCTCCCCTCCTCCTCCTTACCTGCCTCCTCCTCCTCTGTAGCTAAAGCAGCTCGGACTCCCCAGGGGCTCCCCGACCCCCACCCAGGGTTTCCTGCCCCTGACTGTTCTGTCTCCCATTCCATGCCTGGCTTCCAGTCCTGTGCTGTCAGTCTTCTCTCCGTGAACAAGGGAAGAATGTTCCTCAGTCAGGTAAAATCCAGTGCAGGGCAGAAGATTGAGAAGGCAGAAAAGAACTGACCTCCTTATCAAGATACCAAAAACGCCATCAGTGACAGTCTGGGGCAGGGATGAGAGACACAGTGCCAATGCCCTGCTCGAGAGGGTTCTGGGCATAAAGCCATCACACAGAGAAGCAGGAAACAGGGCCACACCTCTGGTGGGGTCCCACCAAGGGGGCCAGAGGAGTCCCTGAAAGAGGTGAGGAAGCAATGCCTCACCCCTCCGGCCCTCTGGGTATGAGTCTCCTAGTCTCCTGACTCAGATTTTGGAGGCCCCGGTGGCCACCGGAAGGTGTCCCCTGCCCCACCGCAGGCCTGGACCTCACAGACGGCACCGTGAGCATCCTTCTCTGTCCTGAGCACATCTTTGTGCAGGAGGTAAGGTGGGGCTGGCAGCCCGTCTCTGCTGGGCCCCCCAGGTCTGCACCTGTGTCCTGGGACCTTCTCACCAGCATCTTGCTCTTGGATGGCACGGGCTTTCCTCTCCTTTCCTCTTTCGAAGCTCTGCAAGGTCCGGTTCAGGCTTTCAGCCCTCACTGTGGAGGATGCTCAGGCTCCCACACAAAGATAGAAAAAAAGCCAACAAGGAAGAAAAGGGGAGGAGAAGATTCTGAGGCTAACCAAGGAAGCAAATTCAAATGAGGGCATGAGATTCGGTGCACAAATTCGAGATCAAGGAACCCAGGTTCCTACTAAAGCCTCGATTCTTCCCAAACATTGACGAAGTGCGGCTCTGGCAAAGTCAGGCTCAAAGTCAGGCTCATAGAGCAATTCTGTAAGGAGATGCGGGACTTTCGTGTACTCTGCATTTTGTGATTCTGTGATGGTCAGTTGGTGTTTACATGAATTCAACTCCAGATTCTCTGGGAGATGGAAAGGGCTCAGAAAGGAGTTGAGCAAATTCAGACACAGACTTGAGTGCCCATTCCAGCCCCCATGCTCCTTCCTGGACCCTCCTTTAGACCCTCAGCTTGTCAGGTTACTGTTTCTCTAGTTACAAAATGGGGGTCGTTTTCACCTCACAGGGGTTGAGGATGGTTTAATACTATGTGATGCTGTGATCTCATGGTTTGTGAGTTTGAGCCCCTCTATTCTGACAGCTCAGAGCCTGGAGCCTGCCTTGGATTCTGTGTCTCCCCCTCTCTCTCTGCCCTTCCTTTGCTGGAGTGCTCTCTTACTCACTCTCTATCAGAAATAATAAATGAATAAACTTAAAAAAGAATGTTAATATTATGTGATGCTGTCCAACACAGTACTACAAACACAGGAGGCACTCAAGAGCCAGGACCCCCATGTCCAGCTGCACAGGTTGTGCACTGTGCAATGCTGAAGTGCCATTCACACATCTCTGCATATCCTATCTCCACATGTTAGTTCCCTTCATCCCCTTTCCTCTAACTGACAGTAGGCACAAGATAAAGAGAACATCCAGGGCAGCTTCGTAACTATACAATAAGCAGAACAATAAGTCATACACTTCTGCTTCCTTTACTTGACGAAAGGGGTCCATTTATTCATCCACTCAACATTCAATGAACACTTACTATGTGCTAGGCATACTAGATGCACGATAGGTATTTCTGCCTCCTGCAAAGTTCCTTATGCCCTTTTCCTCTAAGTCCTCACCCCAGAACAAAGGCAAAATGCTGTTTCCATCCAGGAGCATGTGACTGGCTTCAAGGGGTCCCCTCTCAAACTCTTAGTCTGTGCCTCTTCACCAGACCTCACACCAATCCCCCCTCCACTGTGTGCCTGGTCTGTCAGTCCTCAGGGTACAGTCCTTTGGAGGTTGGGGACAAGAGAGCTTTGAGGGTTACTAGGTATTCAGTGCTAAAGAATCTTACCAGGGCAGCCTGCTGTGTTCAGCACTGCTCTAACTGTCTCTCTGTCTCTTAGGAGCCTAACGCCCTGAACTTGACTCAGGTCTCCTCCAAAAGCTGTCAGGAGATGCCTGCAATCAGGACCTTCCTTTTAGACACCAGTCAAGTGGATGAAAGTTGAAACTAAATAATATGTTTTGGAAGAGGTCTTTCATTCTCTGGGAGATAAACTATGACATTTCTACCTAGACGTGTTTTTAGAGCATTTTGTACACACTCTTCAAAATCAAATATATATTGGTTTCCATCTTTGTCTCAAGTACAGTGCACTTATAAGCCCACTGATTCTCACCATTGATACCAGACATTTACTTGTCCATTTCCACTTCTTTGTGTGTCACAGTGTTCAAATGCAGTCAATTGTGTAGGTACACGCTGACGTAGAAAGATGGTCCATTGCCTCTGACTCGGGGCCCCCATGCTCTTACCCCCACCAGATTAAAGTCCATAAACTTCCGGAGAGGTTAAAGCAAGATATTAGCAGTGATTATGTCTTAAAATGGGTCATTTTCTTCTTTTAACTTATCTTTACTATGTAAATTATAACAATAATATATGTAGACAATGTATTTATACAATGACTATCTTACATTGGAAAAATAACCATTCGTGGTAATTGGGAAATCTTTGTCTCCACCAGTTGACTTCTCAGATGCATTGCAGAGCCCCATTATAGTCCTTCACATCAGCCTATAATCTTTTGAAATATTCCAAGGTCTAACTGTTTGCTTGCTGAGTAAAACCGATCCCTTTGAGGATCACTAAAATGCTAATAAACGCCTTTCAAAAAGAGCTGAGTAACCAGTTAAATGGAATTACATAGGCATGATTATTTGCCGGGATAAGTCGATTTTGATACTCTCAGACTTCAAAATTGGTTGTACTTTTTCTGACTCCGGGGCAAATGAATACCTCATACTTCTCAGTTTGTCAGCACAAAAGAAAATCATTGTAAAGCCTTACTTCCTCATATGTATTTCATTGGGAGATGTGAAAAGAAAAACATGCCTTCAAATGCTGAATAGACACTTTTACAAAAGGTCATGCTAACCATTGGAAAATGAGCTGGTGTATATAACTCCATTCATCTTAGCAGTTCAATTAATCTTACAGTGTTTGAGTGTTTGAAAGGAGGTAGAGGGGAGCAAAGTCAATATGATGCCCACAGCACAGCCCACGTAGGGGTACAGGGGCTCCTCAGGGTCAGGGGAAGGTAACTGGCTTTTCACAGTGACTTTATAGAACGTTTTTATTGGGGAAGTCTCTCCAGGGTCATTAACTAAGAGCCGGGCATCTCTATTTATACTTAGGGCTCAGATCTAGGATCTGGGCACCATCCTTGGGCAAGAAACAGTTGAAAACAGAGAGTTCTCATTTCTTGGTCCATAGATTTAGCTCATTTATCTTTAAAGTTTATTGCTAGATGAGAAAGAATGAAATCTGGCCATTTGTAGCAACATGGATGGGACTCGAGGGTGTTATGCTGAGTGAAATAAGTCAGGCAGAGAAGGACAGATACCATATGTTTTCACTCATATGTGGAACAGGAGAAACTTAACAGAGGACCATAGGGGAGGGGAAGGGGAAAAAATAGTTAAGGAGAGGGAGGCAGGCGAACCGCAAGAGACTCTTAAATACTGAGAACAAACTGAGAGTTGATGGGGGTGGGGGAGAGCGGAAGGGGGGTGATGGGCATGGAGGAGGGCACTTGTGGGGATGAGCACTGGGTGTTATATGGAAACCAACTTGACAACTATATTTAAAAAAATCAAGTTTGTTGCTAACAATCAAGAAGTCTTGCATATCTTTAAACACGATGCTGGGGCACCAAATCTTCATCAAAGCAACTGCCCTCTTAAGGTGGGAGGAGACACAGCATCATCTGGTATCTCCAAGGGAGAAGCCTGTCCAACAATAGCTTTGCCCATGTCTCCACTGCAGAAACAGCCACACCACCTGCTTGCTACTGGCTGGGTGTATGTGGGACCCCAGCCTCAATAACAGCAGTAAGAGCGACCACAACGACTTCCCACTACATGCCACACACAAATAAGCTCTTTATGGACATTGTTGCATTAAATCCCTCCCATCATCCCATGAGGAAGATCCCTTTATCACCCCTATTTGATCGTGTGGACACAGAGGCTCCAAGAGGCAAAGTCACTTGCCCAAGGTTACAACAGCTGCCACTGTGAGCAGGGCAGAGGCTCCTAACCAAGGCTGCCCAATGCCACAGCCCCCGTGGGTGAACCCCCATGTCACACTGTCCCTGCACGGCACAATTTTTGATGTGGAAGACAGCCAGTTGGGGTGTATCTCAGCACGGCTGCTGGGGAGAAGAGTCAGCATAGCAGCAAACCCTGGAAGTTTATTTCCATTGTGCTGTCCTTCTCCAAGCTCCTACCGACCCACTATGGTGCTGGGGAGAACCATCAGCCTCCTGTTAGTCAACAGTCAGAGAAATGTTGTTGCCCTCTGCAGGGGAGGAACTCCATGCCAATGACCGCTATCACTGCAAATTCTACTACACATGCCATTTCACTCTTCCAAAAGACTGCATTTGTTTGCAGAGATCAGCCTGGGACTTCCAAGAGACAATGGCCCTCAACTCAGTCACCCCATGTCTGCCTCCTGGTCTCGCAGTGGCCTCAGGAAGCAGTGGATAGACTCTGGTTAGGGAAAAAGGAAATGAGTGGGAGGTCCCGGACAGGCTACCAGGGTGGCCTGAACATGACTTCAAGGACTGACTAGTGAATGCCTGGGGTCCTCCCTGAAAGGGCAGAAGTGGGAGCATTAGTGTGACCTCCACCCCCAGACCTACAGGTGTTCCTACAATTCCAATCCTCCCTCCACACACATGAACTCTGAGTTCAGGTCAGCCTCAGCTTCGCCAGCCTGGGCTCTGCCATTCAAGACCAAAACTGGCTGAAGGTCCCTGGATCTACACTGTGCTCCCTTTCCTGCTTTCCTTTGACCTGCAGTTGTTCTGGCCTCCACCTTAGCTCTGACTGTCCAGGATCATGGACTCAGTGCATCTTGATGCCTCCTTGCTATGATCTGGTTAGTGTCAATTTCCAAACATTTCATGACGACCTGCTGTGTGTGGGGCTCTGTGTTACGTTCCATGAAGGATCAAAGGGGCTGGACCTTGGCTTCACCACTTATCAGCTCGAGGACCCTAAGAGAGCTTTCTAACCACCCTCCTTTTCTGTAAAATGGGTATAATATTACTCCCTCCCTACCCCACCCCCAACCCCCTGACGAACATTCATTTATTAAATATGTTAAAGCACCACGCTGGACTTGACACGTAGTTGGGACTTACATGCATGCATAGAAGACGGAGCAACGTCTTGTAACAGTTAGAGGCTCCCCTTCAACTGAGGAACAGACATAGGAGCACTAGGGTTGTGCCAAGAATGTGTAATGGCAGGGGTTGGTGTATGAGCAAAGGGCGGAGAGCATCATGAGAAGAGAGGATAGGAGGGTAAGTGCTCTGACGACCTCGCATATGAACCTCATCTGAGTATGGGTGGAACACTGGTGCTTCTTCCAGAACAAAAGGCTAGGGGGCTTGTAGAAGCTGCTATGAGGCCATCTCCTACTTTCCTCCCCCAGTCTCTGGGAGGCTGTTATGAGGCAGTGTCTCATGGCCCCAGGGTTCTGATGAGGTATGGAGATTTCTGCCCTCTTTCCCGTCTCTCCAATTAGAGGTACAGAATATAAACTATTTATCTGCAATCTACAACATGGTGTCCCACACCGCATTGGCCATTTGACCACTGTTGCTTCTGTATTACCCATTTGGACGAGGATTGTGGGGAGCTGGGACCTTCGGCTTATTCCTCTTTTCACTATCTGTGACAATAATGAACTGACTAAATCAAAGAGTGGCTCATTGTCTATTTACTAGCCAAATTGGCCAGCCAGGCCTTGGCCTTGGCCTTGCCTTGGCTTGTGTGCATGAGCTTGAGAGTAAGTAGGAGTCAAATGACAGAGGTGAGAATTATAGCACTAGAATCAAATTCTAGGGTGGGAACTTATTTTTCAGGCTTTTGAGCCACAACATATTCCTTCTGGATTTCTGACCCTCTGCCTGCTCTTATTTTTATAGCAAATCCCAGAATGACTAGACTTTGACACCTGGGCCCATTCCATCCTCTGTTGGTTCACTTGTCCTTTTCTTGTGAGCTTGACCATCAGGATCAGTGAGAGGTGAGCAGTCAGGAGAAACTAATTATCAAATGCTTAGAGCATCTCAAGTGTCATTGTACCTGCATTTCATCAAAAGTAAAAAAGTTTGCAGAATTTTCATCCAAAATATAATTATTTATAAGGATAGATGTATAAATAGGTTGTGTAGATTAGTGTAGGGCACTATACTAGATTAGATTAGTATAGGGCAAAGTGCCAGAAAGTTTCTCTGCTTGCAAGATGTGCAGAGACATGAGAGGCTCACAGAGAATTATTTCTCAACAATGATAAAATACTGACAATATATCATTTAGTGAAAAAAAAGCAAGTGACCCTATGGTATAACCTCATTTTTGTCAAATATTTAAATTTGTGTATATGGATATATAGAAAAGCATGGAGGGGTGACTGGGTGGCTCAGTTGGTTGAGCGTCCAACTTCGGCTCAGGTCATGATCTCACAGTTCACGGGTTCGAGCCCCATGTCAGCCTCTGTGCTGACAGCTCAGAGCCTGGAGCCTGCTTCAGATTCTGTGTCTTCCTCTCTCACTCTCTCTCCCCCACTCTTTCTCTCTCTCTCTCTCAAAAATTAGTAAACATTAAGAAAATTAAAAAAAAAGAAAAGCATGGAGGAATGATTCATCCAGATATCTATAGAAGACGTTTAGTTGTTCTTTTTTCTTAATTTAAAATTTTTTTTTATTTTTGAGAGAGAGAGAGAGAGAGAGAGAGAGAGAGAGAGCGAGCACATGAGCAGGGGAGGGTCAGAGAGAGAGGGAGACACAGAATCTAAAGACAGACTCCAGGCTCTGAGCTAGCTGTCAGCACAGAGCCCAACGCGGGGTTGAACCCACGAACTGTGAGATCATGAACTGAGCTGAAGCTGGCTGCTAACCGACTGAGCCACCCAGGCGCCCCTCATTGTTCTTTTTTGTTATTAGTTCACATGTTTCTAGTGAACATAAAAATACTTGTTAATCAAAAAATTTGAAAATTGAAAAAATAACTCCCAACGTCAATTTCATTCTTGAAGGAGCCTCGAATTTTCCTGCTGGTTTCCATGTGGGCATGTAAAACACAGCAATCACATCTTGGAGGAGATGAGGACACACTTAAAATTTTCACAAAAGGCCTGCCTATTGACACCACAGCTAAGGAGCCGTTGATAAGTCCATACTTCCTTAAACAATGCAAATCATATTCACTTCAAAGCTGCCTTTGAATTTTTATTTTCCATGACCCCATGCTGCTCTTGCCCACGTGAGTAGCAAAAAAACGTTCAGTGTATTAAAGTCCTCTCTCCTTTTCCTCATTTTTGCCAAAGATGATGGAAATGTTTAGAATGTTTTCCATATTTATGTTAGCTTTGGAGCAGAAGTCTGAATAGATTCTCCAAAGTAAACTTCCTTTTTCTGCATGCATTTCTCCATATGACTGTAAGAACTATGAACTTCTTTATAGTAGCCATTCTGCTATTCCATATTTTTTACGCTTGGCGCATACATGCTTTTGTTTGGTTTAATGGTTTGAATACACGCACGCACACACACATCCCTTGAAAGCATAGAGTATATTTTCTAATGCCTGCTATTTAAAGGCTATCAAACTTGCCAATAAATCCCTTTTTTAGAAATGTTTCAATTTATGATAGTTGCTTACATAAATTATCATTTGTTTTTAATTGCTTTCCTGGGATCAACCTGTACTTGGTTGACCTTAATACTTCACGGGCATGAAGAAAAAGCATCAGGGGAGTGTGTTATCATTTGTCTGGGACTCTCTTAAAGTTTTGTTGCGATTCTTTGGGTTGCAAATATCAGATGTCCACTTTGAATTAGCTTAAGCCCAGAGTGGAATTTATGGGAAGCCACCGAGGTCATACTCCTTAGGTCAAAGAAAGGCCACGTGGAGCTTAGGAGGAGGAGAGAGGGGCCGGGAGTCCGTCCAGCCTGAGTCTGTGGTCTCTCCGCGGAGCTCTGTGGCCCACATCGCTCAGCCCTCTTTTCTCATTGGCATTGTCTCTCGATTTTACTGTCAGAGAAAGAGGGGGAAGTGGTCCAGTTTGAGTCAGGGGTCCACATCTGTTCCCACCACCCATGGCTGGGAGAACAGGGTGGCACTGTAGGACCGTGACTGTGGGGGCCCACACTGAGTACGTGCATATATGCGTTTGCGTCTATGTATGCCAAGGGGTGCAGCGGTGGAGGGGGTGACTTTCAGGAATCTGTGACTGGACTCACATCCCCCAAACGTTTTCTCTTCACACGCGTTTGCTCCAGGGGGACAGAGACTTCTGCTTTATCACATTGCTGCCGATATTTTAATAATTTTAAAATCATTTTAATAATACCGCTGCTGGTAACCTCCCCTCTCTGGATTTTGGTACCCTGACCAGGAGCTGCATAGATGGTCCCTACACACCCGGTGAACGTTCATGTGCCAATAACGCATCACCCAGCACATGGGGAGTTTGTCTCGGTGGGAAATGCAGCCGTCCGGGGAAGTGACGGGTTCCACTTGGAAATACCGATTGCTTTTGGTAATGGGGCTGCCAAGAATGAGTCATGTTCCAAACATGTCCTTTTAAAAGAATAATGCTGCCCTCTGACACCAACGTAATAGGTTTTTCCCTCTTTGGGAAGTAAATCTCTTCTTCTGTGCAGCTTCATTAATGCTTGCGAGTCAGATGCATATAATTGCCTGCATGTGCGTGTCATGTACAGTGAACTGCCTGCAGTGAACTCATCATCTGCATGCAGTGGGCTGGAGGAAGGTGACATTTAACCTTTGGCTGGGGTCGGGGACCAGGACCGAGGCATTGACCTGTATCTGCCTTTACCGCTGATGGAGACTGGGTCAAACAGCATTGACTCTCAGGACGTTTATCCCCCCATCTGTAAGGTGGGGTCAAATGCCCATCTTACCCAAGGAGCTGGGAGAAGGCAGATGGGATCATGTGAGTGAGCATACTCTGGGTGTGGTAAAGCTCTATGTAAATGTTAAGTATGCTCTCCATTTCAAAATCTGCCAACCTGTATCTCTTGGGTGTGTTAAGCCATATACATCCATGCTTCCAATCAACCAGAGACCCTACTTTCTCTGGGCCATGTGGCAGAGAAACAAAATCTAAATTATTTTGTTTGAACTGCTATTTCACTTTAGAAACTATCAAGTCTTCAGAGAAAATAAATATTCTGTGATATTCAGAGCTGTACTCCTATGGGAGCAATTAGGAGAACCCGATAGGCAAAATTATATATAAAATATCCCCCAGGAGATTCATTTCTCCACTGAACCATTCCATAAAAATGGGAACCGTTCCTATCCACACCTCATCTCATTCCCTGAAGACGTGAAATCCTTGTAGATTATCAGTGTTGCTTATATTTTGTTGCTAATATAAATGTTAGTTATCTAGGCCCTTGGGATGTATTATTTATACATCTAGGGTTACCTCAAATGCTTAGATACCATTCATAAAAGGTACATAATTTGTTTTCCTGCAAAAATAGACTTAAACCCATAAAGGATCCTTCCCACTCCAATGATAATTCATGTCTCTTTACCCTCTAAGGAAATTAAAATTTCTGGCCACTGGCCTGCCTTGTACCCATTAATGGTATGCCCATCTGTCCAGGACAGCCCCATCTCATAGCACATCTGAATGGCCACACAGATTTGCTTCCTAAGCCACAGGGGCTGGCATCTGAAATTTCAAAGACAGAATCATTGACAGCATCCACAGCTAAGAGAAGTCAAGCAGAAGAGTCGTCAAGGCCATTTGTTTGGAGAGAAGGTGGCCATTGGTAAGAACAGACAAACGGCAGTAGAGAAGCCAGCATGAAGGACTTAAGGTAGGCCTGGATGCCAGGAAAGGAGCAGCACAGATACTCATTTGCTTGAAAACGACATTAGCAATGGAAAAGAGGAGAGGAATCGAACAACGCCCCAATGAAGGTCATGCTTCTATTTTCTTGGTTGCTTACAGCCCAAACATGCCCATGTTTCAAAACCAAGGGGAAGGAGCTAATGCGATCTTACCAGCTATAAACTGTGCTATCTTGAACAGGTTACTTGACTTTTTGGAGCCTAAAAAGTTTCTTCTGTAAAATAAGGATGATACCATAAATTTCACTGCTAAAGAAGTAACTCACAGAGTACGTGGCACCCTTTACATGATCAATAAGTAAGATGCTGATTAGCAAAAAGAAGGAGAAAGAGAAGGAGCAGCCCAAGCAAGGGAAAGAACAGCCAAAGCAAAGAAGGGGGAAGAGGTAGGGAAGGAGATGACACCGGAGAAGCTAGAAAGAGACTCTTTGCAACCAGACAAAGGATGGGTGGACATGCAGGTAGAGAGAGAGGCTTTCTGGCAAAGAGCTAGGAGGGGAAGCTCCTGACGGACATTTCCAGTTTCCTCGACAAAGGACACATGGCTTTTTTTTTTTTTGAAACACCACCAGGGAGAGACAGTTAGGAGAAAGAGAGAAGAGGGTCCAGGATTACCTTTGTGAAACACTCATTAACAGAGGAGCAGGGACATTACAGGCTGCCTCAGAGCCATTTGAAGCAAAAGTCCAGGCCAGAAGCTCAGGTTGGGACAGAGCAGAAGTTCAAGGGACAGAGGATAAAAGAGCAGAGGTGAGGATAGTCTGTCCATCTGCTGTCTGTCTGTCCTTCCTTTCCTTTCTTTGTCTTTTCCTTTTCTTCCTCCCTAGGTCCCCCACCCCCTTCCCTCAGCCCTCCTGTTCTTTCCTTCTTTCTGTTGTAGGGAAAATGAGCAAGAGTTCCTAAGTGTTTCTTTTTCAGTGTTCTCTACTTTCATGTGAGACTTAAAGAACTAATGTTCATTCTGTAGGCTCTTGTAAAGCATCTGCGCTCTTCTGAAGAAGGAGCTGTAAAAAGGGAAATAATAGCTCTAATGAATGGTGAAAGCCTTACAGTATGAATGTAATGATATGCAGCCCAGAAAGGGATTCCAGAGCCAGAGAAGCTTGGGTATCAGAGAGAAAAATGTAAACTTAATTGGAAATCTCGCCCAACCTTGTATCTGCTATGCACTATTTACTCTGTTTGGGGGCTTTCCTTGTAATTAGGTTATTAAAATGCAATCACTCTCTTTAGGTTACCTGAAGCAATATCATTTTTCCCAAGCAGGGCATAAAGATAAAAGTTAAAATAAAAGCATGGATTTGCATATCATGTAAAATATCTTTGAATGGATATTATTCATTTATCGAATAAATGTTTAGTGAGAACCTACTATGTGCTAGGCATTTTGCATTGAATGGGGATATATGCCTCATGGTTTCCATAATCGTGGACACGCATAATCATTAGGAGAAATTTTAATTCTGGATGAAATGATAAATTAACATAAGCCATTGTCTCCCTTCCTCAAACCCAACTTTGGAGATTTTAGGAAAAAAAGCAAAAGACATGTAGATGCAATCCAGCACTTAACATCAAAACCATGAATTATCCATAGGAAGACAGAGGCGGTTGAGTCTCTGTGCTGAAGGAAAATGACAGTCTATTGGGAGAAGCCAAAAGCCATAGGTGGAAGGTATTCTTGGGGGGGGGGTCAAGGGAGGGGGAGCTAGCTGATCGTACTTTTTCTTTTTTCCACCTTAACCTCACCGGACTACTGACTTTTTGTCCTTCATGGGCAAATCACCTCGCTAGACCCACACACCCTAGGGGCATGCAGGTGACACTGAGGCAGAGCTGGAGCCCCTCTGGGGTGATAAATGTAGGGGGGCTTGTCAGCCCCCGGCATGTTTCCTCCTCATATCCCACATCCCCCAAAGCAAAGAGGGATAGTTTTTGGAAAAGAACAGTTAGCAAATTCCTCTGAAGGTGAGAGTCTGGGAGGCAGGAGGTAGGGGATGGGAGGGAGAAGCAGAAAGAAAACTGGGAGTGGTTGATTTCTTTTTAAGTAATCCCCACACCCAGTGTAGGTCTTGCTTGAACTCCCAATGCTGAGATCAAGAGTCAGAAGGTCCACCTACTAAGCCCTCAAGGCACCTGGGAATGGTGGATTTCTGAGGGCAATGCCAGAGGTGGTCCCACCTGACGTACCCTCCTGACCCCACAGTCTAGTGCTGGCCTCTCCCTCGGGTACACACTACTCTCTACCTCAACTCCAATTCCTGAGGGAACATGCAGGAGGGAAATAACGAGACCTCTGCAGGACACGTGCACCCTGAAAGAATGTACGGACAGACCTGTAGTGGAGAAATTGAGAATAAGCCCAATAAATATATTTAAACAGGGAAGGAGGCCTATCTGAAACATGACGTAAGAGCAAGCAGTTATGAACAAGACACAATGGGAGATCCTAGGCATAAAAAATATAAGTGTAGAAGTGAAAAAAAATCAGTTGATGTGTTGAAGAGTTGAATGGCTACTTTTTTTTTTTGGTATCAAGTGGGATTTATTCCAGGAATGCATGAGTGAGTCTACATCCACAAATCAATCAATGTGATATATATACTACATTAACAAAATAAAGGGTAAAAATCTTATCATCTCAATAGATGCGGGGAAAAATTTGACAAAATTTAACATCCATTTATGATAAAAACTCTCAACAAAATGTATAGAGGAAATGTGGAATGGCTACTTTTAAAGAAGAAAGATAAATCTAGGAGAGAGAGATGAGGTGCAGCAAGTGTGAGTGAGTAAAGGAAAAAGCTTTATTTTTGCTTTAGATATGCAATGACCTCCTATTACTTCTCCTTTATGAAAACCAAAGTACGGCCATGACAACCAAAATGAATAATCCAGATGCAACCACCATCACAGGGGTGAGATAACGAGATGGAGGAGAGTATGTGGATCCTCTTCCAACAGGAAAAACACCAGTAATAATAAAATGAATAACAACCAAAACATAATAAATCATAAAATAAAAATAATGCATTTTTGGTAGGGGGAGGGGGGAGGGACTGAAGAGAGAGGGGAGGGCGGGGGCTGTTATCCTCATAATCCTGGAGGTAAAAAAAAAAATGCATCCTCATTCTAGAACATGGAGAACATGTAATCACACAGACTACATCCCTTTGGATCAAAGGAGCTCCCTCTGGGACCTCATTTCTGAAATCCACATTCAATGTAAGTCATATTTCCAAAGGCTTCCCCCCAAAATGTGACAATTCCATACTCAAGTCAGACCTTAGGGGTACCCAAGTGCAAAATACGAACACGTTATTGGGATGCTGTTTCCATCATTTCCCCCCACCCCCACCCCAAACCCTCTCCTGGACCATTAGATTTTAGATTACAAACCATCCTTGGGAAATTTCCGTGCCTCTGGTGTGTCTGAGTCTGGCTCATTGCATAAGCAGATGATTCATCAACCAGGATGATAGAACTTCCACTCTGCAGTGTCCCACCCCTTTCTCTGCAAAGCTTTTGTAGCAGCTTTTCATCTGCCTTCAATTCATTGGTCCTTCTCTAATTAGCCCAAGTATTTCATTATCAGCCCAGGCCTGGTCAATTATCTGACTACCTGGGCATCAATCAACAAGACATCTCCTCCGATTGAATCTGTAGGCTCACAGCGCTGGGGCGTCATGTGGTCCTCTTCTGTCAGAGATTATTAAGGGGGGGCGGAGGATTTATTGCCCTTTCAGCAGATATTTCTCTCATTGTTATCAGCTAACCATTATGGTTGGTTAAACCTCCACTGTGATCTCTCCCATCATGCGGACTTCCGGATGGAAAGGTATTTTATTCTCAGGGAAGACTCCCCGATGTCACCAGCTCCCACGCAGCATCTTCAGGAATCACGTGGGAGAATGCTGACCATCACAGGCCAGGCAAGGGCCATGGGGGGCTTGAAGCATCTCTTTATGTTTTGGGTTAACTGAATTAAATGAGGGCTGCTTAGAAGGATCATACTTAGGCTTTGGCATTATTAGTTTCTTTACAAAAGTGACTTGGTCAAACTCCTTGAGACTTAGATTTTTTGTGGGGGCAGTAATAGGAAGGACTGAATCTTTTAAAAACAGGGTTTTGGGGCTGCCTAGGTGGCTCAGTCTGTTGGCATCTGACTCTTGACTTCAGCTCAGGTCACGATCCCATGGTTCGTGACTTTGAGCCCCGCGTCAGGCTCTGCACTGACAGTGGGAAGTCTGGTTAGGATTCTCTCTCTCTCTGCTCTCCCTCCCTCCCTGTCAAATAAATAACCTTTTAAAAGATTTAAAAACCAAGATTTTTCACAAGTTGTGTTTCTTTATTTTGGTAAATATCTCAACTCAGCTGAAGGTTATAAGAACTTCTACATTCATTCCACTTTTACTGAGCATCCATTATATGCAAGGCCTGTGCTGGGTGCTGGGGAGACTATAGTGTTGGAAGTATGGCTTGGCTTGTTTGCTGAGGAAGGAACAGTAACAGAATTCTCTGGGGATCTTCCAACACATAAGGTCTTGATTCTGACCAGGCTCTGTAAAAAGGGTCAAAACAAAGCTACAGCTTCTCTGGAAAAATTCCCTGAACAGGCACAGTGCTGAATTTCTCAGGATATGCTTTTTAGTTATCTTAACCTACTACATGAGAAAGTGCTTCATTCAGACCTTGAACGAAATGTACTATTTGGTTCCTTGTTTCCTCAGCAGAGGTACAGGGAGCAAATCAGCCAAGCCCAAGAAAGAAACCGGACTACTAGTTTAGGCATTCAATTTTCTATTTATTTCTTGTTTTGAATATACTTCTGTATTCAACATTAGAGGGAAAAGTACCTATATAACAGTGTTGAAATTGCCCTTTTTGTCTTTCCAAATTAGGAGAAAGAAACTTCGACTAATGAATAATGTGTGATGCTCTTCCTCCCTTCAGGTGGTTGGTGTGGGAGTTAAATTCTAATAGCAAGAAATCAAAGGCCACTTTCTAGGAGTGGAGGCAAGGTCAAAGGACTAGTTCCCTGTTGGCGGGCAATGCAAGTTATCTTAGGGGCCCTGTAGTAAGAATTTTAGGGTGCCTTTAAATGTTCCAAACCCACCAACGGAGGGACCGTGAAGAGGCATGCCCACTTTGGAAAAGACTTTGGTGTTCCTATTAAATTTGAGGATACACATACTTGATGACCCAGAAACTTTGCCACCAAGACAATTACCCTAGAGAAACTTCTGCAGAAGCACACAGGAGCAAAAGTAGTCCAGTAGCAAAATGTCAACAACCTGAACATCCATCCACCCATGGACGGTAGGATGGGTCAGTTCTGTCGTAGGTACATAGTGTAATACCACAGCATCAGAAGAATGGATGGCAACTCTACACATTTGCCTGAGTGAATTTCACAGACACGAGGTTGAGTGAAAGACATGTCACAGGAGACTATCTATTGCCAGACTCCATTTGTAGGGAAATCCAAAACAAGGAAACTAAGCATATTGTCTAGAGATACACAGAGAGGTGTTAAACTCTGCAGAAGGCCA
Source organism: Suricata suricatta (assembly GCF_006229205.1). Lineage (NCBI taxonomy): Eukaryota > Metazoa > Chordata > Mammalia > Carnivora > Herpestidae > Suricata > Suricata suricatta. The sequence goes on along the minus strand of NC_043701.1, from coordinate 176,293,807 downwards.
GGGAAATGATTACTCTGAACAGCACCGTATTGGCTGTAATTGGAAAAGCCTGTGGGCAAGGCGCCTGGGTGGCTCAGTCAGTTAAGCATCTGAATTTGGCTCAGGTCATGGTCCCCTGGTTGGTGAGTTTGAGCCTCGCATCAGGCTCTGCATTGACAGTGCAGAGACAGCTTCAGATCCTCTGTCTCCCCCCCCCTCTGCCCCTCCCCATTTCTCTCTTTCTCTCAAAGAAAACAAAAGGCTGCAGGTTTTGGGGGGTAAGTAGGCAAAATTCTGTTTCTTGACCTCAGAAGTAGTAGCAAAGGTATTCAATTTATGAGTATTAAACTGTGCATATGTTTGTTTGCACTTTTCTGGATGTCTGTTATATTTCAAATGAAGAAGTGATCTCCCTTTCTTGGAAATATCTTCCAGTGCTTTTGACTCTTGCCTGTTGGGCCTCTCTCTGATGCACTCCCCTCTGCTCTGCCCCAGATGTTTGGGGATCTCCGCAGTGTCTTTCAGGGTCTGCATTATCTGAGCCCCAGAAAGTAGCAGGACTTGCTGGTGATGCCCTCCCTACTTTAAAACTTTTGCCACTACTACCCCAGGCCAAGAAACAGAGTTTTGTCTACCTACCTCCCAAAACCTGTAGCCTTTTTTTTTTTTGAGAGAGTGATGGGGAGGGGCAGAGAGGTAAGGAGCCAGAGGCTCTGCAGTGTCTCCCAGTGTCAGTGCCTGTCAGCTCTGCCTAAATGATCTGTGTTGGCCAGCAGAGACGGCAGCCACTGATGGGTCCTCCAGGGTTGCTGACACGGGCTGGGGGGTGGGGGGTTGAGACGGCACCGCTGAGTGAGCATGAGTTGAGGATAGCGGCCATGTTCATATTGAACTATAGATTCTGATTTCAAAACTTTGAGCACAGACATGCGTGGTCGGGAGTAAGGGTGAATAGTGTGGTTAGATTGAAGGAGAAGAGAGACTATGTGTCAGAGGAGATATACTCTCTCAGACCCAGCCTTTCCCCATCTGTACAGCCCTTATGTGTGAAGAGGTACATCAGAACTAATGTGTTGGTGTGATTGTGTTAATTGAATTCATGTCATTCACCAAACAACCATGAATGCTTAGCTACTGGTGCTCAGAGCAGATCCAGCCCTACAGGTGGAGAGATTTAAAAACAGACCATATCCTTGGGGAGTCAAAGAAAGATACAGGGCAGGTAGGTGGGTGCATCTTCTGATGCGTGTGATGAGAAGCACAGGCAGGGGCACCCTGAGGGCGCCCAGAGACGGGGTGCATCTACCATGCAGATAGGGAACAAGGAAGCAGCATGTCTATTTGGCTGGTCCACAGACACTTTGAACTCACTGTGGTCAAACCTTAAATCATCATCCTCTCCCTCAAAACCCTTTCTACCCAACCCAGGGTAACACCTCCCCATCCTTCCTCATGGAAACCAGGAGTGGGAAAACCCCAAGCAGAAACTGGGGGTCACATTCAGATGTGGCCTCTCACTGTCTCCTTCAATCACTGCCTATGTTGGCCTATTCAAGGATTGCCGTTGGATAGCACTCTTCTGGACCAGGGGTCTGAACAAATGGAGGTAGTAAGCAAATCATAGCAGCTGTCAGCAATATATTACCTTTTCTTCAGGGAGAGACTCAGTGGAAGATGTGGCCTTAGATCCATGGGCCAAGTAGACTTGCAAAGACTGAACTCGTAATTAGGGTCCCCCATTTAGTCCTAGCAGCAGGGCAGGACAGCCTACATCCATGTAAGGTCGAGGGCATGGAGAAGCAGAGATGAACTGGTGTTCTCAGTGGACAAGCTCACTCCCAGGGAGAAGGACTGGACTAAGCTGACCTGAGCATGCTCAGTTCTTGTTCCCGAAGACACCAGTTAAATGTCACCAACTCCCCAAAGAAGGAAGAGAGTCAACGAGGTCTAAAAGTCTAGGAGCGTGCTTAAGGAGAACTTCCTCGTGGAAGCCCAGGCTGTAGGAAAATCCCAGTCCTTACATTTTGTGAACATCTCACACTTTGTCTGCTCTTCTCCAAACCCACCGCTAAAACATTATAACATTGCACTAGTCCAGACTTCCTCTAATTCCTTGCTTGAATTATTCCTTCCTACCCAAGTTGATTCCAGAACCCATATTGCAGGCTGAATAATCTTTGTAAAAACCAATCCAGGCTAATGATTTCTACCTTAAAATATTTTCTTGCATTGTCTCTGTTTTCACAATCAAGCTTAAAGCCATTTGCTTGAAACATGAGTGGAGTCTTGTGTTAATTACATATTTTGCCAGTCTCCTCAGATTCATTCTTGGAACACTTTGGCCACGTGTACCCTTCATGCCAGCCTGCCCAGACCACTAGCAGTTCCTTGGGCCAACTGTGCATTTCAGGCCTCCATTCCCCACCCCCCCCCCACTATCCCCCACCTTCTCCCTTCTCCACTTGGGCACCTCTCATGTAGCCTCAGAACAGTGTCGCTCCCCCTGACTGTCACCCAGCATACCCCCTATCTGAATTAAATACACTTTGTCTATGCCCGCACAACACCCTGTGTGTACCTCAGACATGGCACCCATCCATTCCGCTATATTACAATTTTTAAAACTGTTATTCTTTTCCTTTGGACTGTGAAGTCATTGAGGACAATACCACTTACTTCCTGTGTACCCAGCACCGAGCCCTTAGTCTGACATAGATAAGACGTGCAGAAAGTGAATGGTCAGACAATCTCTACCGGTCATTCTTGTTTTGACTTTCTGAGATTTAATGAAGCTCTGCCATCCCGGGAAGGGAATGGAACAGCTAATACAGATGACCAGCTGAAGAAAAAAAATAACTGACCTCTGTACATACATCCCTTGAGACAGAACTTTTTCATTCACTCCCTTCCCTGTTCCCTCTGGGGTGACCTCACTCTTAACTCTGGAGCCTTAGAAGAGGCAGAGAGAGAAATGGATACACAAACACTAATCCCTTAAGCATGCTCACAAGGGCACAAGGAACCTGAGCTCCTTCTGTGCAGTGACAGCCACTTGCAGGGAGGTAGACAGGTGGTTTCATGAACATCCAGGTTCTCTAGCTGCATATGGCACAACGGTGGAGACAGGACCCTGCTGAAGACACTCTCCTCATTTGGTCACAGAATGGCCCTGTTATTGACCATAAGACCCTCTCCCATGCGCTTCCAGCCAACGTCCTCCACCTGAAGCCTTCCCAGCTTTCACCCACCTTTCAACATGGAGGTCTCACAACCTCATGACGTGTGGCTCTCACCGCTGCGTACTTCATTCTCTTGTGCTTTTCTCTTCTCATGGTCACATCAGCAACGTAAGAAGAGACCCCTGTAATGAGGGTAACCACGAGTGGGAATCGAGAAGCCCAGCTTTAGTGGGGTCTTCTGCTCCGTATCGTTGGCTTCCTCCATCCCCAAGTCACTCCCTAGTCTCCATGTCCTCGTCATGTCTGTGTCTCCCCACTTCATGAAGAATGCCACACACATCCTGTTTCTACCAATAAAGTACAAAATATTCCCACTGAATTTACCTGTAAAAGATCTCATACCAAAGAGGCTATATATACTTGATTCTCAATCTTTAAATTCTAGTATCCAACACAACAAATTCTCGTCTCATCAATATTATACACAGTTCTGAATACACATGATCTCATTTAATTTGCCTCACAACTCAACTTTGTTGGTCTTACTCTTATACCCATTTACTAACTTTACAAGTTTGTATAAACGTTAGAGAAAACTCAGGCTGCAATAGCGTAATGGCTTTGCTTAATGTCTCTATGCCGGTAAGGGGTCAAAATGAAACTAAGAGCAGCAATAACCAAAACAATGTATTGAATGCCTCTTTTGGGCCAAGCATTGTGCTGGCCACTTGGGATACGCCAGTAAACAAAACAGATAATGTATAATATTTGTGAGAAGATAATTTATTGCATTAAAATACTGGAATCTATAGGTTAAGAATCAAATATATACAACATATTTGGTAAGAGAACTTCTTACCTCTCAAGGAGGAGAGGCAAACAAGAAACAAAAAATTAGGAGAGGTTTAGAAGACAATAGAGCAGGATAAAGGGGCATGGAGAACAGAGGCGGATTGTGATTTTAATTAGGCTGATGAGGGCAGGCCTCATTGAAAGGGTGATATTGGAGCAAGATCTTGGGCATCTGAAGGAAGAGTATTCCAGGTGGAGGCGGCCATTGGTACACAGGGCCTAAGGCAGGGACGTGGCTGCCATTTTCAATGTAGACAGGAGGCCAGGGGCTGGGGCAGAGTGAGCAATGGGGTGAGTACAGGAGACGAAATTGCAGAGGTGATATGGGGGTGATGATCACATATGGGAGTGATGATCACATAAGGCATTCCAGGCTTTCTGACTCCAAGTCCAGAATTATTTTTACCTATCGCTCAAGATATCAGAAGGACTTCTATGCATCAAGAAATAGTTACTAGAGGGGTGCCTGCGTGGATCAGTTGGCTAAGCATCTGACTCTTGGTTTCAGCTCAAGTCATGATCTCAAGTTCATGGGGCACTTGGGTGGCTCAGTAGGCTAAGCGTCTGACTTCGGCTCAGATCATGATCTCACAGTCTGTAAGTTTGAGTCATGCATCAGGCTCTGTGCAGATAGCTCAGAGCCTGGAGCCTGCTTCAGAATCTGTGTCTCCCTTTCTCTCTCTGCACCTCCCCCACTAGTGCTCTGTCTCACTCTCTCAAAAATAAAATGATCTCACAGTTCATGATCTCACAGCCTGAGTTGGGCTCTGCATAGCCCGTGCAGAGCCTGCTTGGGATTCTGTCTCCCTCTCCCTGCCCCTCCCTGTCTCTGCCTCTCTGCCTCTCAAAATAAATAAACAAACAAACAAAAAAAAGAGAAAGAGTTACTATAGGTAAATAAAAGATGGAGTCCAAGGGTTACCTGGGCCATCTATCCAACTACATGAGAAAGTTAGGAAGTTTCACTTCTAATTTCCACACTCCATCCAGTTCAAGTGATCTATGCACTCTGAATAAAGCACTAGTCACGTCTGAGTAACTTAATGAGCACAGCCCAGAGTCGGCATATATATATTTGCCTTGTAGCGAAAAATCCTTTTAAAACTTAAGGAAAGAGTAGGAAATATTTTGAAGTTTCCCCATCAGTCATTAGAACAGCATTACTGGGACTTCTGTGTTATTGCCTGTGCGTTACTGATCTGAACAAATCTCTACCACCTTTGAGGAAGACGGAGAAGCACAGTCTCATGGGGCCAGAAATTACAATCACCTGTGACCTTCGTTTCAATTTCATGTCCCCCAGGGAAAGAGTTTGGAGGCACAAGACTTGCTTTAGGATGGTGAAAGCTAAGCGGCAGGAAGATTGTAGCTCCTGGTGACAGGCGGAAAGGAATGATGTGCATGGTATTTGGAGAGAAATGCCTTTATGCACAGGTCCTGAAGGGAGAGACAAGTGCAGGGTCACCGGGAGCTGACCTTGGCTGAGAGGCCTTAGTCCTGCTCTTTCACTCTGCTGCCTGGGCGGCCCAGGCCCAGCCCCACGCAGGAAGTTCTCAGATAAGCATTTCTACACTAGGTGTGCAGAGCAGTCATCCCCAGAATTGACTTGCAAGTTCAAGATGCTCCAAATGCCATTCACAACACCTCGATTCCAAGTCGCTCTGTTGGAAAGGGAAGCTTATAGGACAGTACACAGGCTGGATGGGCATACTTTTTAAAGCTGACTCTCAGGTATAGATAATTTATGAGCGTTACTCTACGTAAAAATGTAATCTTTTCTTTTAGGAGCATGAGCTTTGAAGTTAGGAATCCCAGTTTTGCCAACCTCTTCGTGGTTTGGTTTCCTCATCTTTACTTTGCAGGGCTGTGGTGGACTTAAATGGGATCAGGGACGTAATGTACCTAGCTAAGCATTCAGTACACAGAAGGGATCAGTGTTTGCTCTCATTTTAAAAGGCTATTTAAAACCTGCTGTATTAAAATAGATGTTTTGAATAATTTCTTATTTCAGACATACTAACTATAGTATTGGTGATTTTTTTCCCCTTAAGCTTTCTTTCTCCTATGCATCACACGAGTGGTAATGAGGTGGAGTGAGTATTCTAGAGTCCATCAAAATCCTAATATAAACCACGGATCTTATTGCCCTATGAAAGGGCAAACTTCTCATTTATAATCCAACAAGAGAATTAAGTATTTGGCAGCAAGAGGCCACATTCAACTTCTTTGCACGGACAGTTTGTATTTGCAAACATTTTCTGATTTCCAAAGTAAAAAGGAGGAAAAATTTTCAGCAATAATTCTTGCAATTCTAAACAATATTTCTGAGCCAAATGGAAGTTTTTTAGACTCTGTGGAAGAGTCTTAGCAATCAATAAGAAAAAGACAAACAACCCACTTAAAACATAGGCAAAAAACTTCAAGTTCCTCACAAAAGATGGAAAATAAGCAAATAAAAAGGTGCTCCATATCATTACTTATTAGGAAAACCAAATTAAGACCTTCAGTGAGATAGGACTTAGCTATCCCACCAGAATGGTTAACATTAAAAAGACAATATCAGGGGTTGGCAAGGACATAGAGCAATTGGAACCTTGCGTAACTTGGCCCAACCACTCTGGAAAACTCTTCGGCATTTTATACCAAAGCTGAACCTAGCTTCCCTTATAAACCCAGCTCTTCCACCCTTAAGTATGTGCTCGAGAGAACTGAGTACATATGTTGACCAAAAAAATACAAACATATTCATAATAGCCCTCAACTGGAAACAATTCAAACGTCTACTAGCAGAAGAATGGAAAAAAATAAACGGTGCTATATATATACTTGGATAAAGAGGTGAGAACAGTGTTTACCTTTTGGAGGCGATAAAGACTGAGAAGGAGCACAGGGCAATTTTCTGGGGCGATGGGAAGATTCTATATCTCGATCCAGGTCGTAGCATGGCTGCGCGTATTCACAGTCATCGAGTTGTACACTTAAAAACTGTGTAACTTACTTTATGTAAGTTACATCTCAATTAGAAGAAAAGAACGGAGAAGAGCGTGTGGAGGGGAAAAGAGTTAAGGAACTTCCCAGAGCTGGAAGTGTGCAGGCAGAGTTATGGATGACTCTTAGGAATACTGTGAAGATTTTTTTTGCTTTAGGGCTTTAGGATGAAAAGACGCATGGGCTGGGCTCCTCGCCTTGGTGAATATACAGACGTCATGTGGATCAGAGCGCTGCTTCAGAAGCGTGGGGTAACAGTGGATGTTTTGTGATGCAGAACTCTAGCGAGAGACACTGAGCAGGAAGTTCTGTGAGGTCTGGAGCTTTCTCGGATGGTCTAGTACAGGGTTTCTTAACCTCAGCAGTATTGCTATCGTGGACCAGAAAATTCTTTGTTGTGCAGGGCTCTCTGTGCACTACCGGGTGTTTAACAGCATCCCTGGCTTCTACCCACTAAATGCCAGTATCATCCCTGCAGTCATAAATCAAACATGTCCCTAGACATTGCCAAGTATTACCTTTCAACCAGGGCTGGGAGCAAGATGGCCCTGTGTTGAAGCTGCCAGTCGAGAAGATCAATGACTCTGAATTTACATGACCTACTTGGAAAGAAGCATGGCAGAAAGACCAGGAGAGGTTCTAAAGACTAAAGACGTTATCTCGCTGTGCCAAATACAAGGTCAGCTAAGTTAATTCTCAATCCCCTTCTCTTATTGCCTCAGGTAGCATGTGACACAGTTGTAGCCAATTTGACATAAACAGTAAGTTTCCTGCCGGTGCTTTTTTTTCTCTCTGCTGAAATATAAACATGATGGCTGGAGCTGTAGCCGCCATTCTGCAACCATGAAATCAAAGCCAAGAGAATTCTAGACACTTTGGGGATGACACTGTAGAGTGACTGCAACCAGTGCCACCCACGGCCTGTCTTCAGACTTTTCAGGATGCGGAACAGTAAGTAAATAAGCTCATGTTTGTCCACATCACTCTGGCCGGGATTCTTGTTATTTGTAGTCAAAAACATTTATGATCTGCACACTTCCCTCCAAGTGTCTCCTATGGCCCTTAACACTTCTATCATGAGGATCACTGATGTGAGCCACAGCTACAGATGGGAATGCATCAGATGTCTCAGCAAAGGAGAGAAGTCTGGTCTAGTTTGGAGACTCCTAACCCTAGCTGCGATCAGAATGTCTCCCTAGAACAACAACAACAACAACAAAAATAATAATAGAAGGAGGAGGAGGAGAAGGAGGAGAAAGAGAAGGAGGGGGAGGTGGGGGAGGGGGAGGGAGAAGAGGAGAAGGAGAAAAAGGAGGAGAAAGAGGAAGAGGAAGATGCTGAGGAGGAGGGGTGGGGAAGGTGGAGAAACAGGAGGAGAAGGAGGGGGGGAGGGGAGGGGGAGGAGGAACATGGGAGGGGGAGAAGGAGCAGAGTACCAGGGCCTGGACCCCACTCCCGACCAACAAATTGGCTGGTGAGACCCACGGCCCTGCTGGCCGCACGCTGCCATCCAGGCATGTGCAGGGTGGACGCAGAGTGACAGCAGAGGCCCAGCTGCCACGCCCCCAGCGCCACCAGCTCTCGCGGGAACGGTCGGGCTTGTCTGTGTTCTTGCGCACTGTCGAGTCATCCTTGGTGGCAGGGTCACTCCTGAGCCTTTCCACACTCTGCTGCTTAGGGAGTGTGTCCTTGACCTCATTCTCCAACATTTTTTTGCAGTTCAGAACACAACATCTCACAGAGAGGAAGTGTTCAGGAACCAGGGGCCAATGTGTGTGTCTGTCTTCCCAACCACTGTCCTTAGCCCTCCAGAAAAGGAACCATTGACCTCTGTGATGGTCCTGTGAACCCTGACCACAGGGACCTTATTTCCACGCCCCGGGTGTGAGGGTGTGACAGCTTAGAAAGAGGGGCAGGAGAGCCTGGTGGTTGTGGCCCGCCTCGTGGGGATCCCGACGTGAGAATCCCCTCTGTCTGGAAGCAAGTTTCTCCATCCTTCTAAGTCTCATGTATCAAATAGGAACTGCGGATGAGGTGAGGTCCCCTATGTGGTAAGTGCCGAGGGCAACAGCCGGGGGGGCGGGTGTGAAAGTCATTCTCAGAAGGCACAAATCTTAGGGGTTCCAATGCTTTATGGCCCTTCAAAGGGCCCCAGTACATAAACAGCTCAACAGCATCTGTGGCATTAAACTTTTATGGGGAGGAGCAAGTAGGAAAATGCTATCTTAAAAGGCTCCGTAAGGAGTGGGAGAATGAGGGGGGAAGGGCCAAGCAACACTGGTTCAGGGCTTTTTGATTAATGTGTCCCCCCGTTTCCCCGTCACTCGGAGCCCCACGGCCCACTCGCTCCCGCGCAGGAAGGTCCAGGCAGCGGGGCCCGGATGCCCAGCTGACTGTGTCTGGCTCCCGATTTCACTCTCACTCTGTTTCTTGTTTCACAAACCAGTGACCCTGAACCAGCAGAAAAGGCCCTTACTTCAGTCCTGATGAATTGTAACTTTTCTAGGATTTATTTCCAGTCCTTTACCCACATCTTTTACTTCGTATTCTGTTGTGATTTTTAGCTTGTACTCTTTCAATGGCTATTTTCTCCTGAAGCTTCTTTTGATTGTTCTTAAAAGGGCCTTTATTTTATTTTTTAGTCTTTTTAAAGATTTAAAAAAAATTTTTTTTATCTTTGAGAGAGAGAGAGAGCACGAGCAGGAGAGGGGCAGAGAGAGAGAAGGAAACAGAGAATCCGAAGCAGGCTGCAGGCTCTGAGCTGACAGCACAGAGCCCAACGTGGGGCTTGAACTCATGAACCGTGAGATCACAACCTGAGCTGAAGTCGAATGCTTAACCGACTGAGCCACCCAGGCGCCCCTTAAAAGGACGTTTAAAAAAACCACAAATGGGGTGTCTGAGTAGTTTAGTTGGTTAAGTAACCGACTCTTGACCTCAGCTCAGGTCATGATCTCTCAGTTAGTGGGATCAAATGCTGCCTAGGGCTCTGTGCTGATAGCTTGGAATTCTCACTCTCTACCCCTCCCCTGTTCTCTCTGTCTCTCTCTCTCTCTCTCTCTTAAAGTAAATAAATAAACTTACAAAAAAATCCACAAGTATCTACTTCCTATGTTTGGGGAGTAGACCCAGAGCCTTGTGGAGTTGAGATTCTTCGACTCTTACCTCTCCAGGATGCTCTAGGAGTCAGGAGGAGGACAGTAGTTTTAGAACGACAAGATTTTTCCAAAGCATGGCCCCCAGGAAAACCACCGGAGTCAGAAAAGCACAAATCAAAATGATGCCCAGAGGGCATGATGGGTAGAAATCATCTAGGGCAACATCTCTGCCAGTTCTTTGGTAAGAGTATGTCGATTTCATCAATGGTTACTAACTCCCTGTCCCCAGCAGGTGCCCGGAGTGGCTTGCAATTGTCATGCTCCTGTGTGGCTTCCTTTCTCCATTTGTTGCCTTCCTTAGTGATTGTTTTGTGTGTGTGTGTGTGTGCATGTAACAAATCCCATTTATCCAAACAACTTACTGTTTCCCAGACTCTGGCTCCCCACCTTTTTCAGGAGGATGTGAGCTATCTTCCCGCGTCGGTGTTTTAAAATCCAGCATTTACGACAGTAATTCCTTCTCTGCATGCAAACAGGCACACACAGAAAGAAGTGAAACGATTTTTGTATCCTCCATAAAAACTAACTACCCAATCAGCCAAGATAGAATTTAATATTTTGGTTTTGTAGATTGCCTCAGTGCTAAAATTCTGAGCTGCCGAGAGCATGGAGAAGATAAATGTCACCTGACGACACGGTCAGAACGGGAGAGTTCTCCTCGTCATCATTCAAGTCAAAAACCAGAAGTGGACGAGGCGTGGAAGGACCACCGCCTGAACTCTGTCCTCACCCAGAGAGTCCGGTGGTGGAATAAATGGGAAATTCTGGAATGATGTGTATGTTCTTTATTCTTTATAGGCCATATATGGAGTGTTCTGAGAGATCCTCATTCTCCCCCCGAAATAATCACTACTATCCACTTAACACCAGCAGGACACTGGGCTCTCCGCCAAGCACTGTGTATCAACGATCACATTGTATTCCACACTGTGAACTGCATGGATTCTGTTACTGTCTCTGCTTTACAAACAAGGAAACTGAAACTTGCAGAGAATTGCCTTGCAGGCGGGGCCAGTTCTTAACCACAAAGCTACCGTGTCTCTAAGCTCTGACTGCAGTCAGTGGTTCATTTTGAAAGGGTAGGACTGATCACGGTTGTGGGGATGTATTTTCTCCCTCTCTAACTTCCCTCAAATCTCACCTTTTCCCTCTGCTTTGGCAGCCCTCTGTAACCAGGGATAATGGCATCCACCCCCCTGGATGGACGCCCACATCATTGGGCAATGCTCATGGGTCCTTGGCCAGGCTCTCACTTCTCAGACTCCTCTTCCACGCCATCCCCAAGCTCCAGACTACACACGACCCCCTTCCTCCTCATTAAGAAAATAGAGGGAATCAGGCAGGGGCTCCGGATCTGCTACTCGATACCTGCCAACAAATTAAGGTTGCTGCCGCATGAAAGGGAAAGACACCAGGATGCAATAGTAACAACTCTGTTCTTAGCTCTGCCTCTGGGAGCCATGCTCCATCACCCAGTGGTCATCCTGTTCTGCAGATCCCATCCATCTCCTAAATTCCTTCCTGCACCCCCACCCCCACCCCTCACCATTGCATGTCTGCAATTCAGGCTCTCATCCACTCTGGGCTGGACCACTGTCACACCGAGCACACAGGTGTCCTGCCCCTGGCAGCTCCTTGCCCCATACCAAGCTGTCTCTCTGCAGCTCAGCTCTGGTCCCACCACTTAACTGCAGGCTCCTTGCTGCCAGACCTCAGACCCTGCAGCAGCGACAGCAACGCATCGGGGTCTGGCCAAGGCGTCATCTGTGAATTTCCCTCTGCAGCCCCCAGGGGAGCACGTGATGTCCCTGGCATGGGGGCGCTCCTTCTCCATCTTCTAGTCCTTGCCTACCCGTCCTTGTGCCCTGTTCCACTGTGTCATCTAGTTGGTAGAGTCTGACCCTCCTCTCGAAACCCAGTTGAATTAATACAGCTTTAGCAGAAAGGAAGTGACAGCTGGGCAGACTAATTTTCAGAAGGGAATAAGCTTCACAGGGACCAATGGATTTCCACCAGCTTCAAACATACACGGTCTGAGAAGGGGAATTGATTCTCTGGCAGAGAAAGTCCTTAGGAAGCCATCTAGATGAAATAATCCCGAGAAGGACCCCAGACAATCTCCACTCCCTCCACTAGATGGCGCATCTAAATTTGCAAGGCAGACCTCAGAGCGCACTTGTCTCAACGCAAAGCCATGTATTATGACTAATTTTCTTTGTAGTGATGACAGTGTTTGTCCACACACCACTCCCTACAGCTAATCATGGAGAAAAAAATCAGGGAATAAATTCAGTTGGGTGTCAAGGATCCCTAGGAGCATTATTAAGATCCACGTCCAAAGTCAGTCCCCTCTGCCCCTCCCCCATCACCACTGGTCTTTAGGGAACGCATTTCTTCATTTTTCAGTCACGTAAACTCACAGTTCTCATCCTGTGATGTCCCAAGTTCAACCTGCTTTTCTAACCAGTTCTAAATAAGCAAATTGGAATCAGAAATGGCTCCACTTGACCCGACTGTGGAGTTCAATGGTGTGACTATGCCATCCCTTAGGTTCCCTCTGTGAACCGGCCCTTCCCTTTTCTCCATGCTAATTAATAATCCAAAGCTGACGCTTTTACAGAAGTCACTAAACTCTCAAGCTGATGCAAGACCAACTATTTTTACTGCATGCTAAATGATATTTACGGAGGAATACCCAGATGTGTTCCAACCCCCAAACCTTTTAAAACAATGAGACTATTTCTTCATAGGTGGAAATTTCACTCCCATGAATTCTGGTCTGATTTTTACCCTATTCCCTTCATCTTATTTTAATGCCTGCAAGAATTTCATTGGAATTCACTCTTCTCTTCAGCCTTAGCACAGAGCTGCGCTACAGAACGGTACTTGTTTCTGGTCATTGTAAGAGAAAAACATGCCCCCTCCCCCCTTTTGAGGCCAGCATGGTCCGCTATAGAAGCTTCACACATTAAATAAGCTAGGCTTCCAACATCTGCCCCGAGACACTGGCAACGGAAAAGCCCCAGGTGGTCAGTAGGTTCTTGAAGAACATTCTCAGCTGAGACATTGACTTTCTTGAGTCGTTTCTGGACTGGGTTCACCCTGAGGTCAGGCCATCAACCAAGTGTTGCCATGGAGGCATTACAAAGTGTACCCATATTGACAGCTTAGATGTGACTTCCTCCAGGAAGTCTTCCGTGAATTCCCTCCCTAGATAAAGGTATTCTTAGTGCAATTCAATTATCTGGTACTTCATTTAACATAATGGATTATAATTACCTGTTTATGAAGTTGGTTAACCTTCTAAGGGCAAAGATTGTGTATTATTCATCTTACTACCCAGCATAATGCTTGGTACAGAAGGAAGTAAAATAATTGAATAGATGAATTATTCAATTAATGGATAAAAAAGTGTACATTTTCTGGACAGGGTACCCATTTTATGGGTTGAGACATTTTCCAACCTTTGTTTCAAGGCTGATTTGTATGCTTGCATGTTAAGGAAAGGCCAGATTTCATCTATGGGGCAAGAAATAACCAGGTGATTTCATCAGTTTAATTAACAACAGCAAAAAAACCTAAAAACCATCTGTAAGATCTCAAAAATTAATGAATGATATCTTATATGACATTTGAGTTACAAAATGCTCTCAAATACAGTATTTCTTCACCTCTCAGAGCAGTCCTACATTGTGGGTTAGATCGGGGTCATTTTACAGATGCAGAAAGTGAAACTCAGAGACGTTAACCGACTTGAGTTAGCGAGAGTCGGAGTCAGGACAAGACCTTCTGATTCCAAATCCAGTGTCCATTCTGTGACACTGGCAAGCTCACCGACTTCAGACTGGTTGACTAGTTTGGCCAGTGGACGGGCTAACTTGACCAGTCAATGTGATAGTCGCAGGCAAATAAATCAGTTCTCCTCTTGGCTCAGCCATTTACCAGCTGTTAGACCTTGACCAAGTCATGGAAACGCTGTGTAAGCCTTCCGTTTCCTGAAGTTGGGAAAAAAAGAGTGAAGCCAGGGAAAATATACTTCTCGACTCTCAGATGGTTCAAGGGACCAGCGTTGTTTTTATCATTGTTACGACCACAACCTGACTATAATTCATTCTGTTCCAACTATGTGCTCTCCCTGATCTTAGCTTTTTACATATAGCAACTCATGTTACCCTCATAACAACACAAAGAAAAGAGGAGTACTTTGTTCCCATTTTATGGATGCGTAAACTGAGGCATAATAAGGTGATATAACTTAAGTTACATGTCTAGTTGGTGGCACAGGAAGAATTAAAACTCAGGTACTTTGGTTTCAGAATCTATGTCCTGTTACATGGCAAGCGGTTAGCCTGGTGTCTAACAGAGCAGGGCTCAATAAATATGGCCACCATCATCATCATCAGCAGGATTACTAAGTGCACATCCTACCGATGTACTGGGGAAGGGCCTTTACCACTCTCAAAGTCAATGCAGAAAGGACATAGGGTTCACTTATTTGGAAAGGTGAAAACTCGGGGGCTCTCCTGGGGGCTGAGCCCCATCCAAGATGTCCAAGCCCGAAGCCAAAGCACACAGCCAACGTAATCATTCTTGCCCCTGCTTGCAAAGCCCCGCAAGCAATTAGTTCCTATCAAGCTGTTATTAAGAAGTTATTTTTGTAACAAAAATACTGTCTTCCTTTAATTTCTATGCAAATGCAAGGAAGCCACCACAGGTATAGTTTCTTTAAAGATGTTCTTGTAAGAATTGAATTTGTCTTGTGGAAGAAGCTGCTGAGGCAAAGGTACAGAGAGGGTGACCTGCTGGGGGTGTTCTGAGCTCCTGATAAAGAAACGCCAGCTTCTTTCTCCGTTGGAATTCAACACGAACCCCCCACCTTTCCCCTTGACTGAGGGCAGTGCTTGCGAGTGGTGGCCAGTGACGCTGGGAGACAATTTTCCAGGCATTGTCTGCATGATGCTGTTAACATAAAGTAAATCCCAGCCCACAACTGGTGGCCTCCGAACATTGGAGGAGTGACAGCAAACCACGCATGCCGGTGGTTTTTTAGAGTGCCCTGGGGAGGGGCTTCTGAAAACTAATGGGTAAAGAAATAACAAACCACAATATTTTGAGAAGTGACATCGTACAGGAGAAAGAACATTGTCCTCAAGGGGTGGAAAACGAGCCTGAGCCCAGCTCCACTCTTAGAGATTGTGTCCTTTGGATGAGTCATTAGCTTTCTCAAGCATCAGTGTCTTTCAGCAAACAGACTGCTGTAACTAGTTCATAGAGTTACTATTCATTTTGGAAAACATGAGCCAGGGGTCATGAAAGTGCTTGGAAAACTATACAATATTATTTGAATTGCAAGACTTTTTTTTCACTCTTCATAGCAAAGGAGAGCTTCCAACAAGAAATATCAAAACACCTGGAGGGAGCAGCACACTAATGTTTGTGTGAGTTCCGCTATCTTTTGCAAATATCATCTATTTATTGTTATATTGATTGTACCGTATACTTGAAATTACATTCAGGTTAGGTCAGGCAAATTATAGTCAATGACGGATATGTTGAGCAGAAAATTAAGTGATTTAAGATTTACTCTGCAGCAGATCTAAATTGGCAGCAGGTACCTGAATGGGCTGATTTAGGCTGTTATGAGCTAGTAATGAAAAATATTTCAATCACATTTTCATTTTAGGGGAAAAAATTAACTATAAACTTCTTAAGGGGAGAAAAAGGGAGTTTCCTAATGGCTTTTAAGGGCTGATTACTGTTGTCTAATGCATTAAAAGTCAAGCTATATTATACATCAACTTGCATAATAATTTGTCATACAGGATGATAGGCAGAAGCAGGATCTCCTTGGGTTCTCCTCTGAAAATGTGAGGAGTCAGAATTCATACGGAGCAGGCGGGTACTGGATGTTATGGATTCCTTCTCGCTCACCAGGGTATTTTCTGTGGGAGATCAGCCGTACCCTGGCTGAAATACACACAGATTCTGAGAATAAACATGCATATGGGAAAACATGATCCACTGCAGATGAAAGATTTATCAGCTTGCCTCTTGTGACCCATATGGTAGCAAAATTAATGGCTGTTTAGAAGCTATAAATTTAGAAAAACCCTCTATAGATGGGAGCTCGTGTTTACCCATGCTGTATGCTAAGTGGCCTATGAAACAGCTGAACCATTGAGAGGCATCCTTTCCTGAGCTAATTTGTACACAGTGGCCCTATTTAGTTGGAAAGCCTCTTTATTTTCTAAAGAATAATTCCATTGCAAACACTCTAATAAACAAACAAACAAACAAACAAATACATCTTAGGCCCTACAGAATGAAACGATTCCCGCAGTGCCAGTTCCTGGGAAAAGTTTAGAGGAAAGGGATTTGTTTCCTATGTAATGGATCTGAAAGGGGAGCTTAGACTTGTCTCCCTCCTTAAATAAATTCAGCGTGATGGAATTTTTTTTAAATCTTAGGCAAATAGTAGGAATTTCCGGGGCCTTTCTGGAAAGTATTTTGAAATGGACCAACTGGAGTATTTTTGGAGGGCTAGAGAATGTCGATAGTTAATCTCTGAGCTTCATTCCAGCTCTGACATCCCATGATTCTATGATTCCATAAGATTTAGGACCCCCTGTCAAGTGCACAGCCTCCAAAGCCCATCAGATTTTAGGACAAGTCTCATAAATTTAAATGCCTTAATGGGCCAGGTAAGGAACAGAAATGAATGCTCAAGATCAGATGGTAACTGTGGGGAACAGAAAAATGCATGGCCCTTCTAAGGGGGTTGGGGTTGAGTTGTTTCTCCCCAAATTCTTATGTTGAAGTCCTAACCTTCAGTATCCAAAGATGTGACCTATTTGGAGGTAGAGTTGTTGCATATGCCATTAGCTCAGATGAGGTCGTACTAGGGTAGGGAAGGTCCCTAGTCCAATATGCTGTGTCTTCATAGAAAGAGGATATTTGGACATGGACGTGACACAGGTAGAAAGTCATTGGAAGATGAAGGCAGAAGTCAGGGTGATGGGTCTACAAGCCAAGGAATGCCCAAGATTTCTAGCAAACCACCAGAAGTTAGGGGAGAGGCTGGAACAGATTCTCGCTGCGGCCAACAGAAAAAAACAATCCTGCTGATGTCTTGATCTGACTTCCAGCCTCGAAGAAGGGAGACCATAGGCTTCTGCTGTTTAAGCCATCCAGTTTGTAGGACTTCGTTATGGCCGCCTTAGGAAAGTAATGCAGGCGACAACACCGATTAAGCTCCAACCCTCTACTGCCGTGTGAGAAACGCTGGTGCATTTCTTCCATTGTCTAAGGGAAGTCAGAAATCTGGATTTCGTTCTGTATTAAACCTTCCAATTTAAAAATGCTGGCAGCAAATGCAGAAGACTTAAAACATAAACTGTAAAGTCAAAATGTATCTAGTTCACCAATTACCAGCTGAAAATTGCTGCTTTAAGGATTGCTAAATCCCCCCAAATTGTCTTTTTCAAGATAGTTTCAAAAATTATCTTGACATGCTCATCTGTCTCTACTTTGGATTAAGGCCCGGGAAGGCTCCCAATACAATGTTCATGAGCTATTTGGTGTGCTCATGTATGAAACCAAAGCTTTTATTTTTATTTGGCTCAAGTTAGTTGGTTACATTCATTTATTGATTTTCAAATTTCTGAGCATGGAAATCCCATTTTCAAAATTAATCTCGTGAAACTCCAAACCAAAGTGGAACCTTATTGGTACATATTATTTCATGTGTTCAAACGTATAACATTATTTATTATAAAACCTGTCAATGAGAATAAAAAGACCCTTTGATTAATAAAAATAGCTGAAATTAGGATTTGTGCAATCTGGGGCACCTGGGTGGCTCAGTTGGCTGAGCATCCGATTTCAGCTCAGGTCATGATCTCATAGTTCGTGAGTCGCAAGTCCCATTTCAGGCTCATTGTTGTCAGCACGGAGCCTGCTTTGGATCCTCTGTCTCCCTCTCTTACTGCCCCTCCCCTTTTCATGTGTGCTTTCTCAAAAATAAATTTTAAAAAAAGGATTAAAGGATTTGTGCATTCCTATAGGAAGTTCATCATCCAACTATTTTCTGTACTGTTTTGGTTTGCAGTTTTAAAAAATCCTTGGTTTATACAGATGAAATTGTTACAAAAGATAACAAAAACTTAAATGCTTCTTCTGAAATCCTTGGATTTTCTTTAATTTGACTGATTAAAAAGCTTGATGGAAGAATACTAGGGGATTTTACCTGCTCATACAATATCTCATACACAGAAATTAAAAGAGAAGCACCAAATTTCTGCTTCCAGTAATAACAGACCAAAGTAAGTAAGACCAAATCTCTTTAAATAAGTTGTATAAAATATTTTTTAAAGCTTATTTATATTGAAAGAGAAAGAGAGAGTATCAGTGGGGGTGCATAGAGAGAGCCTGATGTGGGGCTTGAAGTCACAAACCAAGTGAGCCTGCCCTGAGCCAAAGTCAGGCATAACCCACGGAGCCATCCAGGAGCCCTGGACAAAATATTTTAAAAATATCCTTGAAATCATCGACATCTGACAAGATGGGCAGGATAAGATGGGTAGAATCAGGATCCTGGGGTAAAAAGCATCTCAGGAAAATAAGTTCAGTTTTGGGGTCATCTTTTTCTCATGTGGTCATATGCCAGTCCTTGAGGGGATCACTGAGATGCCGAGAACCTGATCAGCACTCTGATAGTCTAATGGTGTTTGAATTGAGAACCAAAGGGCTACATTCTAGGAGTAGAATAAACTGGAAGTAGGCACTCCTAGGACATCTCACTTGTAAATCACCTCAATCCATGAAATTGAATTAGATTATTTTGGAGTGGTGATACCCTAAGACATACAACAACAACAATAATGAAAGACAGACAAAAATACTCTCTGAAGTAGATACCATCATCCTGGCCCTCAAATTATTTCTACAATTCTGCAAATATAATGTCTGCCATACAACTAAAAATAATCAGACACCTGGCAAGATAAGACATCCTGAATGACAACTGACAATCAGCAATAGCAACAGGCCTAGTATGGCACAGACTTAAACCACTATAACTGTTATATTCATGTAGATAAAGGCTAAGGTTGAATTTTAGTGCAGGATCATAAACTATAAAAAATGGACATTCTAAGCTTAAAAAAGACAGTAAACAAAATTAAGGACTCAGTGGGTGAATTTCCAGCAGACTAAACACAGATGGAGAGATAATAGGAAACTGAATACAGATCAGGAGAAAATATCAATATAGAAGCACAGAGAGAAAGGGACGGAAAATAAAGGTTGGAGTCAAGAAAGATACAGTAAGAAATTTTCATACGTGTAACTTTACATTTTTGATGTAGAGGTGAGAGAAGGTGGAACAGAAGCAATATTTGAAGAAGCAATGGCTGAGAATTCTTCCAAAACTGAAGAGCAAATCAGAACTAACTGTATGAATCCCAACTAGATAAGTACAAAGAAAATAGAACCTAAACATGTCATAGTAAAATTGGCAAAAAGGAGAGAGAAAGAGAAAATCATACAAGCAAACAGATGGGGAGGGGGCAAGGAGGTATTCTCCAAAAGAATATAATTAGAATACAGATGTCAAAATAATAGAGCCAGATGTCTTTGGTTTCTATGGCTGTATAACAGTTTGCCACCAACTTAGTGGCTAAAACAATACCCATTTATTATTTCCAAGACCAGAAGACCAGGCACGGGTTAGTTGGACTCTACTCAGCACAAACCTGAAATCAGGGTGTTGGCCAGTTGTCTGATCTAGAGACTCGGGGGAAGGATCCATTTCCAAGCTTATTTTGATCCTTAGCAGGATTCAATTCCTTACGGCCTTAGAACTGAGGCCCCTGTTTTTTGCTGTTGGGAGGGAGCCATTCTGATACACTACAGGCCACCGTGTCCACTGCTGTGCGGCCCCCTCCATCTCCAAATTCTGCAAGAAAGAATCTTCCTCACGTCAAATCCTTCTCACACTTGGACTTCTTTTTTTTTTTTTTTTTTAGGAAGAGGCCCAACCTTTTTAAGGCTCACCTGCAAATGCTAGGCCCACTGAGGATCATCCCATTTAAAGTTAACTGATTTGGGATCTTAATTATATCTGCAAAATCCCTTCACAAACTAGCTAGTCTTTGACTAACTGGAAGAAGGTGTGTGTACACCAGCTGGTGGAGTCTTGGGGGCCACCTCGGAATTCTGCTTGTGACACTAGAGTACCCAAGAATATATGTAATGCACTGAAAAAAATAAATTTCATCTTAGAATTCTATAGGTAGAGAAAATATATTTCTTGAGTAAAAGCAATATAAAGACATTTCTAGACTAGCAAAACCTGAAAGAACTTGTCAGCAGACCTACACCAAAAACGAGAGTGATCCCCATGGAAGGTCAAAGAAGCATAAAGAAGTACAAAGGAAGAGGTAAGTATGTAGGCAAACCTAAATAACTATTAAATATATATCTGGAGGGATTTGAAATAAAATTAACATATATGGTAACAATGATATTAAAGACTAAGCAGTAAAAAACTTTTTAAAGTCAAAAGTGTATGTTGAAATTTCCAGGGCAAGGTTTGACCAAGTTTTTCTGTAAGCAGCCAGATGGTAAATACTTTAGACATTGTGAAAGAAACATTGAAAGCACTACACATGGTCTCTGTTGCAACTGCGCAACTCCACCATTGCAGCAGGAAAGCAGGCAGTATGTAAATGAGTGAACAAGGCTGTATGCCTATAAAACATTTTTATAGACAATCAAACATGAATTTAATTTAATTTTCACATGTCATGTAATATTATTATTCTTACTCATAGGCTATACAAAAACAGGCGATGGGCTGGATTTCCCCCCCACTCTATAGTTTGAGGGCTGATTCTCTAGGGTATCCATTAAAAGAAGTGTTTAAAAGTCTATAACCTGCAAGCTAACAAAGGGGAAAATGGATCCATAAAAAATTCTCAATCAATCCGAAAGGAAGAAAAGAGAAAAGAGAATATGAATCAGACGGGACAAATCACAGAGTAAGATGATAGACTTAAACCCAAATATATTTGTATATGAACTAGAAGGGGACTAAATGGCCTGATTAAAAGAGCAAGACTGTCAGACTAGGAAAGAGGAAGAGTCCAATGATGAGAGGCATGCATAAATGATTAGTTTCTAACAAGGATGAAAATAAAAGATGTACTGTTCAAACACTACAGAAAGAAAGCTGTGTTCATACCAGATAAGGCATACTTTAAAGCAAAAAAGTATTACAAATGATAAAGGGAGACATTTCATAATATTCTTCTTCAAGTCACCAGGAGCATATAACTATGAATAATTTGCATGTACCTAATAGGATAAACTCATAAAATACAAAGCAGAATCTGACAGGGCCCCAGAGCAAAAGACCGATCCACTGTTGTGGGTGAGAAATCAATATAACTCTTTTGGATACCAGTAGAACACACAGACAAAAAATGCAGGGAAGATTTTGAAGGCTTCATAACATCATTAGAGAACAGGGTGAATGTAGACATGTAGGACATTATGTGGAGGAACTACAGAATTCATATTCTTTCAAGCACACAGAAAACATTTCCTCAACCTGGTATGAAGCTGTACCACAAAGCAAATAATTACAATCCTATATTCTGTTCTCTAATCATAACACGATAAAGGTATAAATCTATAAATCGATTACAAAATAGATAGCTATGAAACTGTCATGTTTAAACGTTCAGAAATGCCCTTCTAAATAACCTATAGATGAAGAAAGTCCCAATAGGAATGACAAAATATTTTGAATTGTATCCTAATTATTTTTTCTTAAATTTTTTTTCTGTTTTTTATTTATTTTTGAGAGACAGAGAGAGACAGCCTGTGCAGGGAGGGTCAGAGAGAGAGGGAGACACAGAATCTGAAATAGGCTCCAGGCTCTGAGCTAGCTGTCAGCACAGAGCCCGACACAGGGCTCGAACCCATGAACCGCAAGATCATGACCTGAGCCGAAGCCGGATGCTTAACCGACTGAGCCACCCAGGCACCCCAAATTGTATTCTAATTAAACATGCACACGAAATGTGTACACTAAGGCAAATGCTATGCTCAGTGAAGTTTATACTCCCAGAGATATTACCAAAAACCAAGAAAATTGGGAAGATCAATATATGAAATATACATCTCAAGAAGTTATTTTTTCAAGAAAATTAAAACTGCAAAAGCATTACGTAGAGAAGTATTTACAGGTAAGTAGACATGCGTGGGTTACACAAACATGCTTATTTCCTTGCTCTGTCAGCTAAGAGGACTATACCCCAGTAGCAAAGTGCACACCTAGCCCCCAGATCTTGGTTTCCAATACCATTCTCTGATAAAAGGACCCAGGGCTTTTGGGGACATGCTGATCTGAGTGTGAGGCGAATATAAAAGATGAGCCCGGAACACCTTGTAATGCCAAAATGTAAGGAAGGGCTAGAAAACCAAAATCCACAATGATGTCAAAGAGACAGAAGGGCCAGGTGAAAGAGCTTTCCAGGGCCAGGGAAGAACAACTGAAGCAACAACAACAAAAAAAAATTAGATTGGGACCCAAAGCATAAAATAAATATCCATGGGTCCATACTGATATAAATGGTTGAATAAGTACATGGGAGAGAAAAGACCCATCTGCGATGGAGAAGAATTTTGGATAATTTATGCTGTTACTCAACCTTCAAGGAACATAATTTTTCATAGAGTGTGGGAAGTGACCTCACAGCAAAGGAACCCGATAAACATTTCCTCAGCCAGGCGATCAAGGTCATTGTCAACAGTGATAAGTCACGTTGATAGTTTGTACCCTCGACATCATGTAATGAAAGTGGCACTTTACCTCTGTGGTCTTCATGTCGTGATGCTTCCAGCCCTCTGTAGAACTTCCAGAGTGCCCAGAGAGGACATCCTTGCTCTTCAACACCTCCGATCAGAAGAGACACCTGCTCCTCTTAGAGCCCGTTGGTCAAGTCTAGTCACATGGTCCCAACATAACCGCCCAGGACATGAAAACTCACTTGGAGCTCGGGGAGGACTTGGTGCTTCTGTACCCTGGGGTTTGGGAGCAGAAGTGAATCTCATGTGTGACCATAAAACACGCACATTCAAGCCAAACACAAGAAGCTTAAATATTAAGGCCTTCTAGTCTCTCTTGGGCACAGTACTAAATCAGCCTGATAGATTTCTTTAATCCACTAGCCTGAAAAATTTTTGCCTCTTCTTCATTTCATAACCTCCCGACAGTGATATATGTAGTACCACCAAGTAATGCTCGCCTGCAGGGGTATATTACTAATGATGTAATTTGGAGCTTAAATTTTTATTCAAATTCTTACAGATCTAGGATAATTTTGAGATAGGATTGATCTTCTTTGAAATGAAAATCCAGTTTTTAAAACCAATAGAAGTCCGATCCTAAAATAAAGAATATGTGTTGCCAATCAGCAAATAGCAAACATCACTACTGTATTTCTGTAAGTTGCATTTTTTAAAATGTTGGAGAGCCACAGGTTGCTGAATTTTAGCGTTTCAGCAACTTTTGAAAAATGATCGACCTTCTTCCTTCCTTCCTTGTCTTCATATCTTTCTTCTAGAATAGTTCAGGCCAAAAGCCAGTGGGGCTGGGGACCCACAAAAGGGAGATGAGCTTGGAGCATCCAGAGAAAGCCAGAGAGGGTCTGGGGACCATGTGAAGATGGTGAATTGGTGGCCCCCTGGAGAGAGGGAGGTAGTCGACGCCAGGAAGACCTGAGGCCTAGAACCTCAGCTCTGCTTTAATCAGCTGTGTGGCTGTGAGCAAGACACCTCTTCTGAACCTTAGCTTCTCTGTCAGTAGACTGAGTGCCTGACCTACACACTCTTGTGCGCCTGAAGCTAACGAAACACTGTGTGTTGCCCAACTAGAACTAAAATAAAAAAATTTTTTTCTCCATAATATTTTATTGTCAAATTGTTTTCCATACAACACCCAGTGCTCTTCCCCTTAAGTGCCCTCCACCATCACCACCACCTCTTTTCCCCCCTC
>NC_043701.1:176267272-176269489 GCF_006229205.1 Suricata suricatta | reverse complement strand
TGATGAAGTCCCAAGGGTTCAGTTTTGCTTTCATTTCCCTTGCCTTGGAGGATGTGTCAAGTAGGAGATTGCTGCGGTGGAGGTCTAGGAGGTTTTTCCCTACTTTCTCCTCAAGGCTTCCCAGGGGAATTCTACCAGACATTTAAAGCAGAGCTCATACCCATTCTTCTCAAACTATTCCAAAAAATAGAAATAGAAGGAAAGCTTCCAAACTCATTCTAAAATAAAATTTTTTAAAAAGCTAAAAAAAATAAGTAAAATTAATTTAAGGACTGTTTGTTGAGGGGAAAAATGAGGGGCTGACCTATATCTGTGACTTTCACACTGTTTGGTGGCCCCTCAGAGACCACAGAGGGCAGGAGAGGGAAGACCAAGGCAAGATTTCCACCCGCCCCCCGCCCAAAGCCCAGTCACTGCGAAGAAACTCCGTTGTTCTGTGTTCTGTGATTCGGATGGGTCCCAACATGTGATTTTGTTTGACAGAAGCTTCCCCCGCCTTGCTAAAAAATAAGTAAAATAAATAGAATGTGAAAACCTACATTAAAAAAAAAACAACTAGTTGGCACAGTCATTCCATTTTGGGGGCTCTTGCCGTGACGTTTTACTGAACTCTGTCAGCACCAAGTGGGCACCTCAGGTGATCACAGGCACAGGAAAGTCTGAAAAGTGCTGGTCTAGAGTGTGAGATCATTTGGTCCCTTAACCTGGTGTGGTGGGTAGAACTGTGCCCCCTCCACCACCAAATTCATGTTCACCTGGAACCTCAGAATGTTCCCTTCTTTGGAATAAGGGTGTTTGCAGATATAATTAAGAGCCTTAAAATTTTTAAAAAATATTTACTTATTTTGAGAGAGAGGGACAGAAAGCATGAGTGGAGGGGGACAGAGAGGGAGACACAGAATCCGAAGCAGCTCCAGGCTCTGAGCTGTCGGCACAGAGCCCGATGTGGGGCTAGAACTCATGAACCACAAGATCGTGACCTGAGCCCGAGGTTGAATGCTTCATTGACTGAGTCACCTGGGCGCCCCGAAATTAAAAATCTTGAGATCATCCTCCATTTAGGGTGGCTCTAAATCCAGCAACTGATGTCTTTCTAAGAGAAAGGTAAGGATCCCGTGAGATGCAGAGCTGTGCAGGAGACGGCCAGGGCAGGTGGAGGCTGGAGTCACTATCCACGCACCAAGGACTGCCAAGGACTGCCGATGGCCACCAGAAGTTAGCAGGGAGCCGTGAAGGCAGCCAGCCCTACAGACACCTTGAGTCAGGACTTCTCTCCTCCAGAACGCCGA
Source organism: Suricata suricatta (assembly GCF_006229205.1). Lineage (NCBI taxonomy): Eukaryota > Metazoa > Chordata > Mammalia > Carnivora > Herpestidae > Suricata > Suricata suricatta. The sequence goes on along the minus strand of NC_043701.1, from coordinate 176,268,200 downwards.
GAGAGTAAACTTCTGTTGTTTTAAACAACGTAGTTTGTGACCTTTTGTCATAGCAGCCACAGGAAACCAATACCCCTGGTAAAACCCAGGGTTTAGTTGTATGTCTCTCTTTCCCGCTGGGTGACACAGGTCCGCATTCTCCTCATCAGTCCTGAGCGAGGACAAGCTCTGGGGTCCAATGTGTCAGGGGCATCACACACCCTCCTACCCAGCTTGACCACCAGCCTTCTCTCCCGGAGCCTCTTCCACTCTCTGACATCTGTATTTTGTCTCTCTCCTCTCTCCTCAGCTCTTGGGTTCCATGTCTCCCTCTGCTTTTATGTTCTCTGGCAGCTCTTGCTTCCCCCGCCTCTCTGTGTGGGTCAGCTAGACTCTGCCCCAGCCTGCGCTCTTTATAATTTAGCTACTCTGGACTATTATTGGTCGACAGAACTTCATTCACTGTTTTTAGAGTGTTTATCGGTCCTCCGTAAAGTCTTGCCAATTAGGCTGGAAAATATTGGGTGCGGGGCAATTGCTTGGTATGCATTCCCTTTATATTCTCACCTACTGCATTTGGGTCAGAGACATGGTATCCTTTCTTTCTAGCACCTTCTGCTCCTTTAAGGACGTCTAGATTTCAGGAAACACACACACACACACACACACACAGTAATTCCGAAGTCTTCCTTCTGAGGTAAGCAGTAGTCCATTTATTTCAATTCTTTGTTTCGCTGGCATATGGGTCATATTCAGAGTGGAGGGAGCAAAGGCCAGCTTTTAGCTCATTGTATTCTTTTGTGGGAAGACAGTTTCTTGTTACCAAGACAACATGTTGTCTGGTCATATGAGAATTGCAGACAGGGCAAATTCACTCTCAAGATTAGGCAACGGAATACAGATTTATCCTGGTGGCTTGTATTTAAAAACGCTCTTTGCTTTGGAGTTT
>NC_043701.1:176265933-176267172 GCF_006229205.1 Suricata suricatta | reverse complement strand
CGTGGAGGTTATTGAACTAAATGTGATTCAGGAAACTTGTTGCAAGCATTGACTTTATTCAAGGAGGTTATGAAAGATGCATGAGCAAGCAGAACCCCATTCCTGCACGTATGAGACTTGAGACTACATAATCTAGAAGGTTCCAGCTCTTGCAAGTCCTCAGAGAAGTAAAACTACCATCTATGATTCCATGGTAGAAATGCTGTAGACAATTTAGCATTCATCAGGTTAGATCTTTAATTCTTAAAAAATTGGAAATCAGGGACTTACAAAAGGGGGAAAGAAATGGCGATCCAAATCCGACTGTAGCGAGCACGAAATGACGAATGTCGTTAAAACATTTTTTGGTCCAGATAAATCTTGTTCTTTAATATAAGAAACTCACTGAATCGAGTGAATGCTAACTAAAGCAAAGATAGTGTAAGTAAAACTTCTACTACTTTCTAGTGTGAGGAGAAACCTCTAATTGCCCAGGAAATGCATGAAAGAATCAGTCTAAGAGGGACACCTGGGTGACTCAGTCAGCTAAGCCTCCAGCTCTTGGGCTCAGGTCACAATCTCACAGTTTCAAGAGTTCAAGCCTTGAGTCAGGCTCTGTGCTGGCAGTGCGGAGCCTGCTTGGGATTCTCCCTGTCTCTCTGCCCCTCTCCTGCTCACGCTCCCTCTGTCTCTCAAAATAAACAGGTAAGCTTTAAAAAAAAATCATAAGAGGAAAGAAAGCAAAGAGCAAAGAAACAGGCCAATCTTGCTACATGAGGGACGTCCAGGGGCTCTGCACTCTGGTCCCTGGGCCAGGAGCCCATCAGTGAGACATTCCCAGAAGATCCGAGCAATCACCACATGGGATCCGGTGACCTGTCTGCAACTGCACGCATCTATCAAAGTAAAAGGACACTCCTGTAGCTCTCAGTGTACCCTCCGAGCTTTAAAGCCACTGCACCCTCCAACTTCACCCAAAGCCTGGAGAGTCCAGGTCAGCGGAAGAGAACAATGGGCAAGTCTGGGAGTCCCCATTTCTGTGCCAACGAAAGTGAACCGTCGATGGTCCAGGAGACCACGGACACTGCATTTTAGAGGCCTCTTAATGCTCAGGTAGAGCTGATGGGTTTTCCTTTCCAATGCAACACAAATTGAAATGGTAAATTGTGACTCCTGTAGGGTTCTTAAGTCTCACTAGGACTTGTATGCACCTTGCTCTGAAATAGAGATTTCTCGTTATACCATATGCAACACCTGAGG
>NC_043701.1:176264617-176265833 GCF_006229205.1 Suricata suricatta | reverse complement strand
CGTGGAGGTTATTGAACTAAATGTGATTCAGGAAACTTGTTGCAAGCATTGACTTTATTCAAGGAGGTTATGAAAGATGCATGAGCAAGCAGAACCCCATTCCTGCACGTATGAGACTTGAGACTACATAATCTAGAAGATTCCAGCTCTTGCAAGTCCTCAGAGAAGTAAAACTACCATCTATGATTCCATGGTAGAAATGCTGTAGACAATTTAGCATTCATCAGGTTAGATCTTTAATTCTTAAAAAATTGGAAATCAGGGACTTACAAAAGGGGGAAAGAAATGGCGATCCAAATCCGACTGTAGCGAGCACGAAATGACGAATGTCGTTAAAACATTTTTTGGTCCAGATAAATCTTGTTCTTTAATATAAGAAACTCACTGAATCGAGTGAATGCTAACTAAAGCAAAGATAGTGTAAGTAAAACTTCTACTACTTTCTAGTGTGAGGAGAAACCTCTAATTGCCCAGGAAATGCATGAAAGAATCAGTCTAAGAGGGACACCTGGGTGACTCAGTCAGCTAAGCCTCCAGCTCTTGGGCTCAGGTCACAATCTCACAGTTTCAAGAGTTCAAGCCTTGAGTCAGGCTCTGTGCTGGCAGTGCAGAGCCTGCTTGGGATTCTCCCTGTCTCTCTGCCCCTCTCCTGCTCATGCTCCCTCTGTCTCTCAAAATAAACAGGTAAGCTTTAAAAAAAATCATGATAAGAGGAAAGAAAGCAAAGAGCAAAGAAACAGGCCAATCTTGCTACATGAGGGACGTCCAGGGGCTCTGCACTCTGGTCCCAGGGCCAGGAGCCCATCAGTGAGACATTCCCAGAAGATCCGAGCAATCACCACATGGGATCCGGTGACCTGTCTGCAACTGCACGCATCTGTCAAAGTAAAAGGATGCCCCTGTAGCTCTCAGTGTACCCTCCGAGCTTTAAAGCCACTGCACCCTCCAACTTTACCCAAAGCCTGGAGAGTCCAGGTCAGCAGAAGAGAACAATGAGCAAGTCTGGGAGTCCCCATTTCTGTGCCAACAAAAGTGAACCATTGATGGTCCAGGAGACCACGGACACTGCATTTTAGAGGCCTCTTAATGCTCAGGTAGAGCTGATGGGTTTTCCTTTCCAATGCAACACAAATTGAAATGGTAAATTGTGACTCCTGTAGGGTTCTTAAGTCTCACTAGGACTTGTATGCACCTTGCTCTGAAATAGAGATTTCTC
>NC_043701.1:176252689-176264517 GCF_006229205.1 Suricata suricatta | reverse complement strand
TGCTTACACCAGCCCCCTCGAGCTGTGACCACCAAATCACGTCTCCAGAAGCTGTCAAGTGGGGGCAAATTTGTTCCTGGTTGAAAACTGTTGCTCTACGAAAATATGTGAGCCATTCATGACACCCAAATACAGAAGACAGTGCTCTGTGATTTTCTACCTGCATAGCCATGGATGGGACCACCCTCTGGAGTGATGTCAGAAGAATCGGGCTCTGTGTTCAGGAAGTCCACACTCAAATATGAGCTGCCACGGTGGAAACACCAGTGTATTTTATTGGAAAAAAAAAAGGAGGGGGCTCCTGGGTGGCTCAGTTGGTTAAGCGTCGAGCTTCAGCTCAGGTCATGATCTCATGGTTCATTGGTTCAAGCCCCGCATCGGGATCTGTGCTGACAGCTAGCTCACAGCCTGGAGCCTGCTTCGGATTCTGTGTCTCTCTCTGACCCTCCCCTGCTCACACTGTCTCTTTCTGTCTCTCAAAAATAAATAAATAAATAAATAAATAAATAAATAAATAAATAAATAAATAAAAACCTTTTGTTAGTTCCTGGGTATACACAGAAGCACATTGAAGAAGAGCATGTGACTGGCATAATGATAAACGTCTGCATTTATATGCTCTATAGAGCTTAATAAAGCTTTCCACATTTATCAGCTCATTTTGGCATCGATCTTCAAGGTACTAAAGGGAAAATGATGATGGTAATAATGATGGTTATACTGCTTTGTTAAAATCATCTTCTGGAAACAAAATTCAGCCAGTTTCAAAGACTTCCTCATGGATATATCCTCTTGCTGGACAACTTATGGACAGGCACAGATTTTTCTTTGGTCCTAACCTCTGCAAAACAATTTCATGAAACATTTGCAAACTCTAGTAGGTTATATCCTGATTGTTTCTCACTCCTTCTTCCTACTCCAAGTGGAAAAATTAATTCAATTATCTTTTACAGGTGGATAAAATCTTAGAGGATGAGCAGATGGTTTTTGTTATTCCAGAAGTTGTTCAATAAGCATTCTGCATCCTTCACGCCTCTTGGTGACCTGTCTACAGGCAGCCACTGTCCCCGGCAGCCCCACATTTCCAGCACCATATTGTCATTGTCCTAGTTTTCCTGACCTCACAAGCTCAACACTGATATCCAGGACTGGTTCCAAGTGTTCTCTTCCCATCTGCCTTAATCAGACTAAGGGATGGGCTTGATGTGATGTTTCTCACCCAGGAAGGGATGGTTGTCACAAGCATCTGTATTCTAACATGGCCTTATCTTTGGCCCACCGGGCCCACTGGCATTGTGGAAATGATGGATGAGCTCTTCCCAGACAGCTCTGCATCATCAAGCTTCCTGTGGTTGTCAGAGGTGCACCCTTGGGGGAAATGGCTTGATCTGTAGCATGGGTTGGTTAAGCAGAATCATAATAGGCATCTATCAGCCTTAAAACTATGCCTGAATGTACTGTTTTAATTGCCCATGTAATTTTGTTGATCATAGACCTATAATTTGGAAATTGGCCAATCACGTTGGACTGGCTGGTACAGATTCAAGGACACTCAAGAGAAGATGCTAAATGTATGGCAGTCAGGGGAGGGAAGGAGTTATTTAAAAGATGTGGGAACTAGAACTTGGACACAAATTTGCCCAGGACAGGTTCACCATAGCCAAAAGCATCAGGACTATAGTAAAAACGTGTTTGTTGACCCTTGATTCATCCCATAGATTCTAGCTGCCCCACAGAGTCCTGTCAACAACTTGTGAGGCAAAGGACATGACCCAAGCATCCAATGGAACCACAAGCCAAAAGATCAAAGAGCCATGATCATCTGGAGTGAACTCGAGGTGGTGTGTAAAGTGTAGCTCATAACTGTCAGAGCCTACTTTTGGAATTCTCTAGAAGTTCTAGCCTTAGGCATTCCAGAAATCATTTTTAAATTTCTTGTCTGACAGGAATTAGTTACGAATCCACTTCTTTCTTCTTAACAAAATTGAATTTGCCGACACCAGCTGCCCTAACACGGGGTTAATTTTCATTTCCTTTATTGTATTCTCAATGAAGTGGCTTTCTCAAGGTGGGAGGAAGTGGGAGCACTAAGGTGACGGACAATCCAGGCTGTTGTTCCAGATGGTTTTAAAGCTACGGTGACACCCAGGCTCCAAGCCATTGCCAATACTCAGCGGGCAATCACAGCACATGCCCTACAGACAGAAATCAACTCGAAATTGACTCATCAGGGAGGCAACGGAGTTTCCAGTGAAAGGAAATCGATAAAGAGAGATCACAAAGATGCTAAACCAGGAACAGACAGTAAGCGAGTCTAGCCGCTGCTTTCTTTGCGCTTCAATCTAAGGCAGAGGGAGGTGGGTTCTGGTGCTTCTGGAAGAAAGTACTTCTCATCAGAGCTTCCTATTAATCATGCCGCCTGCATTCAGAGGCCTGGCTGCAGCGGTGCACAACATCCACCCACCTGCGACAGAGAATCTGACAACTTAGGAGCGCGTCTCCTGAGCTGCGATGCCAACCTCAATCACCTCTCACATTTACAAAGCCCGGTTTGGTTTGCAGAGAGCATTCTGGAACACTCCATCATTTGAAATGTAACCTGGGAGTTGGGTTTGATGGTGTCTTAGGTAAATGAATGGGCATCCTAAGAGGCCGGGGGTGGGGGAAACTGCGTGGGCCGTCTCTCTGGGCTGAGTGGCCGACAGCTAAGGCATCTGGAAGGTGGATGGATTAGACTCATTAGCGGCTTCTGCTCCAAGGCACAGCATAAAAACGATGTGCCTGTTTTTTCCATCACTCTCTTCTGGAGGCCACTTTGTTTTTAGCTGCAAAAGAGTGTTCACAGGACAGGAGCTGTGCTTCATGGCATGGCTTTTTGGGGTCACCAGGGGGGGTTGGGACAGCAGCACAGCAGTCTTCCTGATGTAAGCCCGAGGAATCTCACTGCCCAGGAAGTAAAGGCTGCCCACAGCTGGGTAGCAAACACCCATGGAGCCCGATGCCAGCTGACACATGTGTCTTTCCAATCCCGCTGACTCACCATGAGTCCTCACCACTGAGGGAGTCAGGACTCCCTTCCTGCCCAAATTCCATCGGGCCAGCAGTCTGTGGTGGGGCAGGAGTCCTTCCTAAAGCAGGCGGGAAGGACAGACGGGCGTGTTAGACCTAGGTGCTGAGCCAGGCCTGGTGTGGTTGCCAGAGGCCCAGGGGGTCACTTTCTCCACCAGCAGAGTCCTCAGAGCACAGGACATTGATCTGCCAGGGCCAGCCACCCTACGGGACATTCAGCCTAGCCTCCTGCATCCTCTCTTAAAAAGATGTGTAGGGAGAACAGACAAAAATGAAGAAAAGTATCACGAGTTTTATTTTTTTCTTTTTCTCTAATATACGTTTGGCTGTTCTCATCTATTCTGTTTGCTCCTGCAACTAGAGCAAGTTCACCATGAAAAAGTTAAACAACAACAACAACAACAACAAACAGATAAGTCAAAAGAGAAAAAGAATCTGGCATCCTATCGCCTGTAGACCACATGAGTGGATTTCCTTCCTGTCTTCTGTCTATGCGTTTATTCATGCATTTCAGAAGTGTTCTCCCAGACACGGGCTCATCTGACCCTCCTCATTACATTCATGGATTTTGATTGTTTTCCCATGTCATTAACTTTAGTGACTGGTGTCACGTGAACATAATGTGCAAAGCTGAGTGATATTTCAGGAGATTAATTTATGTTTCTCCTCTCAAATACCCCCCCCACCCTGTTCTTTCTACTCCAATCCTCCCTCCTTTACAGCCGAGAGTAAGCTCTGTGTTTCCCTGTTTCAGTAGGAGTCTCCTGCCAGATAAAAACTTCCAGCAAAATGTTACCTGTCCTGGGTTTTGTTTCTAAAAGTCTCAGCCCAGTGAAGGGGTTGTTGGTCCAGGTGAGTCTGGAAAACATCGGCTGCCGGGTGGTCTTGAAGAGAACTGAGGAAAACGGAAGGGGGGGATGTTCAGAGGTCTTCAGTACCTGCAGGACAAGGTGGCTGGAGCTCAGAGGGGTGGACTGATGATGCGTCTAGAAAGACAGGCTGTGGAGACAGGGTTTCCAGATTCAGCAAAGAGACTTCATTCCCAGGTGGCCCAGGTTCAGGGTCAGTAGAGAGCCCCCCACCTGAAGGGGGCCTGTACCGGGTCAGGGGACAGCACACCCACTAGTCACTGCTGTGAGAGACAGTTGTCATTACTGGGCTCCCCTCCCAGGGAAGTGAAAACAGAGCCAGAGTCTTGTCATGACCGGGAGGCTGGCTGGGTGGTGCTATCAAAAGAACTGAGATCACTTTTCCACCAGCCCAGTAGTCTGGAAGGCTTGAATCCCAAATTAGGTTGAGCTAGATTCAAGAAAGGAAATGAGAATTCTTGCAGAGCTGGGCTTGTGAATGAAGAGTCAGGCTCATTCCCTGTGTTTAATCCATCCCACGCTGGTCAATATAAAAAGTGTTTCTAGTATTTTCCACCATTTGATCTTCTCTGTCTTAACGTTTATTTCGTTGTATCATCAAATTCTTTATAAAATTTCATTTATTTTGTTTTTTCTGAGTTTTGGGGTCTAATTGTATGTGTTGACTCTTATTTTTATTTTATGTGTATGCAGGCTTCCTACGTGACAGGTGGGAGGCTCAGGCATCTGGTGGACACACAGTGAGCTTCGTGGGCCTTAGGCAGGTGGGTGAGGTCTTGTTCTCCCTCCAGAGGCTCTTGCAGTGACCTTCCTGGCCTCCAGCACAGAGAGAGAAGCAGAAAGCAAAACTAGGTCACTGCCAAATCCGGCTGGCCCAGGCAGAGCTCAGATCAGAGTTCTCTCCCAAAATGAACAGCAGCAGATCTAGCCTTCCTTAGAGCAGTGGTGTTTTTCACATTCCAAGCTATCCAGACCATTGGTGAAGAAATAGGTGATGCCAGCTACCCTTAGTCTTCTCCCTGTCTATCCTCTGAACTTGCACTCAGACCAGAGGGCAGCAGCTCGCTGGCAGCCAGTCCCCAGAAGCCTCAGGCAGGGACAAGCCCTCCCCTGCGTGGGATGGTCACAGGGGCCAACTTTCATTGAGAGATGACCTGATGGGTGTAGGGGCCAGACTGCGGTGAGCTGGGAGCTCGTGGAGACTGAGGAAGCAAAGACATCTCTTTGGGGGAAGAGATTGAACAGAACTACAACAGATACAGTTCCAGAGAGGATTTATACAGAATGCGAGATGTATGTGTTGGTTAGGCTGAAAGCACACAACACAAAGAAAGGCTAAAGCTACAAGACAAGGGTGCAGCGAGGTGCAGGGCAGGTTGGAAGAAAGTGTGATCAACAGACACACTTGTCAGATTCCTTCTTGCGTCTTCATCTTGGTGGCTGCTGGCTTGTGCCTCATCCCTATCGCTTATGAAGAGCATCATTGTGAAGAGGGCAAATGATATTTAAAAGTCAAAACAGAATGAAAAGCCTACTGTTTTAGGTTGTGGTTACACCAATTTGTACAACTGTCAAAACTCATTGAACAGCATACTTCATGGTTGGTGCTTATTGTTTGTATCTGAAGTAAGTAAAAAATAAACCCACCTCTCCTAGAAACTATAAAAAGGATCATTAAAAAACTGTAAAAAGATTAATTGATAAAGATGTTTATGGTATTCTAGGGGCAGTCAGAATGATAAAGTTGGAAAGCAAGAGAAAATGTTTTTACCTCCCAAGTAGGATTCTGAAAATACATTTAGGAACTGGAAAATCATCATTAGCATTGCCCTTCTTGGTGAAAATTAGAAGGAATCTCTCAGCCCACACATTGGGTTCAATCAATAGATGGCTTGCATTTTGTGACCAATAATACTGATTATAATGATAGCTAACATTATTTGCCATTTTCATAAGCCAGGCATTTTATGAGTATTATTTCATTTCTTCCCCCCGTGAGTCTCTGAAGTAATGATATCCCTCTTCCCCTTTTAATCAGTAAGGATCGTGAAGCTCAGAATGAATGTATTACTTGACTGAGGAAAAGAGGAGACCTAGGGTTCAAGTCCATCTCTATGTCTAGAATCTAGTCTTGAACCACTATATAGCACTAAAATATAGTGGTTCCATACGAATTTCGGATTGTTTGTTCTAGCTTTGAGAAGAACTGATGGGAATTACATTGAATGTGTAGATTGCTTTGGGTAATAATGACATTTTAACAATGTTTATTCTTCCGATCCATAAGCAAGGAATGTTTTTCCATTTCTTTGTGTCTTCTTCAATTTCTTTGATAAGTTCTCAATAGATTTCATCATACAGATCCTTTACATCTTTGGTTAGGTTTATGCCTAGGTATTTTATGGTTTTTCATGCAATTGTGAATGGTATAAGTTTCTTGATTTCTCTTTCTATTGCTTCCTTTTTGGTGTATAAAAATGCAACCGATTTCTGTACATTGATTTTGTACCCTGCAACTTTATTGAATTCATGGATCAGTTCTAGAAGGCTTGTGGTGGAATCGATCAGGTTTTCCACGTAAAGTATTATGTCATCTGTGAAAAGGGAAAGTTTGACTTCTTCTTTCTGATTCTGATGCCTTTTATTTCCTTTTGTCATCTGATTGCTGATGCTAGGACTTCCAGCACTATGTTAAAAACAGTGGTGAGAGTGGACATCCCTGTCGTGTCCCTGATCTCAGGGGGAAAGCTCTCAGTTTTTCCCCATTTAGGATGATATTAGCTGTGGGCTTTTCATAAATTGCTTTAATAATGTTTAAGTAAGTTCCTTCTATCCCAACTTTCTCGAGGGTTTTTATTAAGAAGGGATGTTGTATTTTGTCAAATGCTTTTTCTGCATCTATGGACAGGATCACATGGTTTTTATCTCTTCTCACAAAAAAACCTGAATAGCCAAAGTAATATTGAAGAAGAAAACCAAAACAGGAGGTATCACAATCCCAGACTTTAGCCTCTACTACAAAGCTGTCATCATCAAGACAGTATGATATTGGCACAAAAACAGACACATAGACCAATGGAATAGAATAGAGAACCCAGAACTGGACCCACAAATGTAATGCCAATTAATCTTTGACAAAGCAGGAAAGGGTATCCAATGGAAAAAAGACAGCCTCTTTAACAGATGGTACTGGGAGAGCTGGACAGCAACATGCAGAAGAATAAAACCTTCTTACACCATACACAAAAATAAACTCAAAATGGACGAAGGATCTGAATGTGACACAGGAAACCATCAAAATCCTAGAGGAGAAAGCAGGAAATAGCCTCCTTGACCTCAATCACATCAAGTTCCTACTCAACACATCCCCAAAGGCAAGGGAATCAAGAACAAAAATGAACTACTGGGATCTCAACAAGATAAAAAGCTTCTGCACAGCAAAGGAAATAAAAAAAACTAATAGGCAACCGGCAGAATGGGAAAAGATAGTGGCAAATGACATATCAGATAAAGGGCTAGTATCCAAATTCTACAAGGAACACATCAAACTCCACACCCAAAAAATGAATAATCCAGTGAAGAAATGGGCAGAAGACATGAATAGACACTTCTCCAAAGAGGACATCCAGATGGCCAACAGACACATGAAACGATCCTCAGTATCACTCATCATCAAGGAAATACAAATCAAAACCACACTGAGATACCATCTCACACCGGTCAGAGTGGCTAAAATGAACAAATCAGGAGACTGTAGATGCTGGCAAGGATGTGGAGCAATGGGCACCCTCCTGCACTGTTGGTGGGAATGTAAACTGGTGCAGCTGCTCTGGAAAAAAGTGTGAAGGTTCCTCAAAAAACTATCAAGAGAACTCCCCTATGACCCAGCAATAGCACAGCTGGGGATCTACCCAAGGGATACAGAAGTATTGATGCATAGGAGCACATGTACCTCAATGTTCATAGTGGCACTTTCAACAATAGCCAAATCATGGAAAGAGCCTAAATGTCCATCACCTGATGAATGGATCAAGAAGATGTGGTTTATATATACAACGGAATGCTACATGGCAATGAGAGAGAATGAAATATGGCCATTTTTAGCAACGGGGATGGACCTTGAGGGAGTCATGCTAAGCGAAATAAGTCAGGCAGAGAAGGACAAATACCATATGTTTTCATTCATAGGTATAACAGGAGAAACCTAACAGAGGACCATGGGAAGGGGAAAGAGGGGGAAAGAGTTAGGGAGAGAGAGTGAGGCAAATCATGAGAGACTCTTGAATACTGAAAACAAACAGGGCTGAAGAAGGAGGGGGGATGGAATAGGGGGGTGATGATCATGGAGAGGGCACATGTGGGGAAGAGCACTGGGTGTTATATGGAAACCAACTTGGTAATAAACTATTTAAAATATACATATAAAGTTTCTGAAATTTGTTTTTAATTTTTAAATTTTGTTTAAATCCAAGTTAGCTAACATATAGTTTAATAATTAATTCAGGAGTAGAATTTAGTGATTCACCACTTACATATAACACCCAGTGCTCATCCCAACCAGTGCCCTCCTTAATGCCCATCACCCATTTAGCCCATCCCCTCACCTACCTCCCCTCCAGAAACCCATGGTTTGTTCTCTGTATTTAAGAGTCTCTTATGGTTTGCCTCCCTCTCTGTTTTTATCTTATTTTTCCTTCTCTTCCCCTATATCCATCTGTTTTGTTTCTTAAATTCCACATATGAGTGAGATCATAAGATCATCATATAATAATACTTGTCTTTTTCTGATTGGCTTATTTAGCATAACACACTCTAGTTCCATCCATCTTGTTGCAAATGGCAATATTTCATTATTTTAAATTGCTTTCTGATTGCTGAGTAATATTCTCCTATATATACTACATCTTTATCCATTTATCAGTTGATGGACATTTGGTCTCTTTCCATAAATTGCCTATTTTCAACAGTGCTGCTATAAATATTGGGGTACATGTGCTCCTTCAAATCATCAACTTGAAATCTTATTTTAAATGTAACTGAGTTAGAAAGAAATACAGATACTTAAAGAAGCCAAGTGAACAGGGTCTTGGCTAGGTTGAGACATTTTACAATGAGATGTATGGCATCACCTGTTACACTAGTTAATATTTTTGCATCTGTCCATTTTCTCCTGTTGCCTACATGCCTATATGGCCAAGGCTGAGGGGGAAGCGTGGCATCTGTCCTCACCTAGAAACCCTTCCTTAATGAGGCAGAGACACAAATTCTCGAGAGGCAGGCCACTTCTTTCAAGAAACTTTACTAGAAAACCTACCCAACAACTTCTGCTTACATCTCATTGGTTAGAACCGTGGCAACTGGCTGGGGAAGTGGGGAAATGTCATTTTGAGGGAGGACACATTGTCACCCCAATTTATCTAGCTGCTATGAGAGAAGGACACTGAGAACCTACCTGAAAGCCCCTGAGAGAGAGAGAGAGAGAGAGAGAGAGAGAGAGAGAGAGAGAGAGAGAGAGAGAGAGAGAGAGAGAGAGGCAGTACATATGGGAAACCAGAGACTAGACTCCTAGAAGTCACTGAGATAAGATGGGAGGCGGGGAGTTCTGGGGTGTTAGGGCAGGAGGGATTCCATGCTTGACTGTCTCCCCTAGGGCGTGCTGGAATGGAGGCCCTTGGCTGGCTCTGCCTGTTCTGGGATCACTTAAGCTTGAGATGAATGCTGGGCAAGGAGTCCCTGTGGCCACGTCTGAATGAGGCAAGCTGCTCCGGCTTAGATGGACAGTATTTCGATGGGGCCACCGAAGCAGAGCCACACAAGTGTGGAAGGAAACCCTCCCTCCTTTAAAGCAATCCACGGTGCTGTTAGGAAGGAAGAATGAGTACCCAGAAGTCACCAACAGTCACACCTGCTGGATGCCCATTCTGCTGTGTGTCAGGGCTAGGAGTTGTGTGCTTGTACGCTGTTGCACGGGCAATTCTGCTGGGTAGAAAAGAAGGGCACAGGACCCTACTTCTTGGGAGATGAATGATGTGGTGGCCCCTGCCCTCTGGTGCTTCTCAAAATGGGAGTTGAACAGAATGGAGTCAAATCAAATTTAATTGAGGACTATTGATCTCAAAAGAGGGCAAGCAAATCTTTGGAGCATTTATCAGAGTGTGGGTGGCAGACAGATTGCATTAGAATCACATAAAAGGCTTGTTTACAAACATCCCCTCACTTATTCATTCATTGAACAAATACATATTGATTCCATATATGTGACCATCATGAAGAAAGGAGCTGAGAACAAAACAGTAAAGGAGGAAGACATCATCCGTGCCTTCTCAGGGTGTTGTTTAGTGAGGAAAACATTGAAAATTTAACAACTGTAATAATGAAAAAAGTTAATAAAGTGATGACCCATCGCGATGTAGTGAAAGAAGCAAATCCCAGCCTGACCACAAAGAACAGAAATCTGGAGGCTGTTTTCTGTTTTCCAGGCACCACCAAAGCCCTTGAGTCCTTATTAAGCCCCAGGGAAAGGATGAGACCCCAACACGGACTGAGGTCAGCTGTCTCTCTACTGTGGACACCTCAGACTCAGCGTCCATTTAATTTAGAAAACCAGAGCGACTTCTGCTTTAACGTGACACACAAGCTTTATTCATCCCCTGTCACGCTCTAAATCCTACTAAACTCCCCAAAGTTGCGGATATTAAGCCACAAGTTCTGAGAGATCAGGAGAGGAGAAACATCGCTGTTGAAAAAAACGTCAATATGTTTTAGGAAAGGTAGAATGCAGACGAAATCATGACAACAGAAGGCAGGAAGTTGCAGCCTACATGTGGGTTGCCAGAAAGATGCACAGAGAGTGGAGGTTACTGGCTGTCCTGTCGAACCATCAAGAAGCCCGAGCTTGGTGCCAGAGACTGTGGAAAGCAGAGATGAGAAGCAGAACCAAAAGAGTGTTATGTCAGTTGCCTTTTTTTTTTTTGAGAGAGAGAGAGAGAGAGAGAGAGAGAGAGAGAGAGAGAGAAAGTGGGGGAGAGGGGCAGAGGGAGAGACAGAGAATCTTAAGCACCTCTCTGCTGAGTGTGGACACAGGGCTCAATCCCGCAAACTTGGGATCATGACTTGGGCTGAAATCAAGAGTCGGACACTCAACCACCTGAGCCACCCAGGTGTCCCTCAGCTGTCTATATCGAACAGCCATCCTCTTCCCCCCACCAACTTCTCCCATCATCCCACACTGCCACCGCCTTACCTGCCTTCCTCCTAAAGAAAATGGACTGTCTAGAACTTAAAGAAATGTGTCTAGAAAATGTCCAAGCTCAGGGACACCAGGAAGGAAGGAGTGAGACGCAGGGATAAAAATAGCACAAAGTCAAGTCAAAGTCTGCGTGTGTTCTCAGCACTGGAATGCCCAGTGCTGAGAGCATGGAGGCTCCTTCCCAAATTCTACACTCACGACCTTAAAGCAAGGCACACACTGCCCTGGGCAGGGGATTGGAATGTTCACTCAGGAAAGCATTTCATGTACCAGCATTCCATTAACCAGCCCCCCACCCTGGTTCTATGGCAAACAGAGATCCAAACTAGTGTTTTTAGAGCTAACCCTTTAAAAATAAGGTGGACAAAGAGAAATTTGAAGGCTTTAACATAAATGAAAACAATCTAAGAAAAATAAAGGAGGAAGAAAACAAAGAAGAAGCAAAGACATTTTTTTGCATTTAATTTTGTTTTAATTTTTCTCCAAATAAAATATAAACAGCATATGGATTATGTTCATAATGTCACCATCTCTTTGTCTTTGCAGAGCATCAGACCTCTCACTAGATTACTATCTTCAAGCAGAAGAAGAAGAAATTTCATCCACAAAACAAGAACAAAATGCTTTTCCTTTTTTTCTCT
>NC_043701.1:176232641-176252589 GCF_006229205.1 Suricata suricatta | reverse complement strand
ATAACACAAGAAAAATTCTCAGGACTAAATGTGGATCTTCAGATTGCAAAGGCATATTGAATATGCAGCCCGGTGAAAGGCGGGACATCTATGCCAAGGCTCATGGTGATATAATGGATACTGAACACTAAAATTAAGGAAAACCCTAAAAGCTTCCAGGAAAGAAAAATAACAAGCTGCATGCAAAGAAGCAAGTATTGGAATATTATCAGGACCCCTGGGTGCCTCAGTTGGGTAAGCATCTGACTTCGGCTCAGGTCATGATCTCACAGGTCATGAGTTCAAGCCCTGTGTCAGGCTCTGTGCTGACAGCTCAGAGCCTGAAGCCTGCTTCAGATTCTGTGTCTCCCTCTCTCTCACCCTCCCTCCCCCTCAAAAATAAATAAACATTAAAAAATTTTGACTATTTTCAAACTTTTCCGTAGCAAACTAGAGAGTAGACAACCACAGGAAATTCCTTTTAGAACCAAGGTGGGAAGAGGACTTTTGACCTAGAGAACTGTACCGACTCCAGAGGGAAGGTAGAAGAGAGACTTTCTTCATGTGTAAGGACTCAAAGATTTACCTAAGATGCACAAGCCCTAGGAAGCTACTGGGGGATGTGTTTTCACAAAATAAGAGAGGAAATCAAAGAGAAAGCTGCTGGAAACAGAGATTCCAATACAGGGTAATGGTGAAGGGCAGTCTGGAATCTTCTCTGGGCACAGTCTGAGAGAGTAATCAATGGACATTGGAACAAGAACATAGATGCAGGAAGAAGGTCACCAGGGAAAACCAGGACTGATAGATAATTATTACAAACTGAATGTGTCCCCTAGAAATTTCATAAAATCTTTCATAAAATGTCTTGAAATCTTAATCCCCAGTGTGAGGGCATTAGGAGATGGGGCCTTTGCAAAGTGGTTAGGCCATGAGGGTGGAGCCTTCAGAAATGGGATTAGTGCCCTTATTATGAAAGGGAAGGGGCAGGGGTGCCTGGGTGGCTCAGTCGGTTGAGCGTCCGACTTTGGCTTGGGTCATGATCTCATGGTTCGTGGGTTTGAGCCCCACGTTGGGCTCTGTGGTGACAGCTCAGAGCCTGCAGCATATCTTTGGATTCTGTATCTCCCTCTCTCTCTGACCTTCCCCTGCTCACGCTGTCTCTGTCTCTCAAAAAAAAAATAAATAAAATAAATAAACAAACAAACATCTTTTTAAAATCTTAAAAAAAAAAAAAAAGAAGAAAGGGAAGGGGCAGATCGAGCTCCCTCCTGCTCTTTCCATCATGTGAAGACACAGTAAGAAAGCAGTCTAAGGCCTAGGAGAGGGGTTCAGCCCAACCCACCTCCGAGGGCATGCTGATCACCGGCGCCCAGCTTCTGGCTATTGGTAATAAGCCAGCTGGTAAGAAGCCACTGAGTCTTTGGTAACATGTCAGAAGTGCCCAAACTGACTAAGACAATTATCCAGTTGTTTTAGAAACGAATGACAAATCCTTAGACAAGCTTACGAGGAAATTGGCAATGGAATGGTAGAAAACGAACAAATTCTCCACTCCCGGAAAGACAAAACTCTATACAGAAGAGAACACAGTCATGGTGTATCCCTTGATCCAGAAGTAAGCAGTGTTCATGCATCATCACAGTATAAACATTATAAATATATGATTTTATCAGGAATTGTAAATAACTCTATTCGGGCAATTGAAGGTATTTAATTAGTAGTGATGGTAAAAGAGCTGAATATCCAACCACCACACCACATAGAAGTATTGCCTAAAACTAGTCAGTGAGGAAACAGTACTACTAGAAACACATTAGTTAGAAAAATGCAGGTAAACACAAAAAAATATACAGCGAGAATGTTTGAAAACAGTTACTTTTAGGAAGAGAGCTTTAGAGATGAAGCGTAGGAGGGGAGAGATGCATTACCCATGTATTCTGGGTAGGTTTTACCACTATTGAAAAAATCAACATTAGCTTTTCAAAAAAAGGCAATGTGAAAATTTGTTACATTGGAGTGTGCGATAACATTCCTGAATGTTATCTACATGCCTTGTAGGCTTAACGATTTGAAAAGTGTCATCAGCTAGTGCAGATCACTGGTAAGTTTGAATTCAATTATTTCTAAGCAGTAATTGTAAAACATCAAATTGCACTTTATTATGATCCCCACTTGAGAGAGCCAGAGAATATGGACGAGCACGGATTTCCTGAGTTGCAATGGTGAAATCTAATTTTGCTCGTATTACGGACTACTTTACCAAGTGTGTGATAGTTGTGAAATGGAGATTTTATCTTGTCCCCCGCCCCCTCAAACCAATTTCATTTTGTCCTATTCATACTTCTGGGGATAATTTAAAAGATCTCAAAAACGGAATTACCCTGTGCTATTTTCAGTTCCTAAATGTTAAGAAATAGGAGTATATACTTGACCTTTTTTTTTTTTTTTTTTTTTGGTCAGGGAGAATGCGACAGGATCAGAATGAGGGTAGATTGAATATTGAGATTCAAGAGACTCATTTTCATGAGAAAGGTTCTAATAGGCAGAGGAAATAGAAGAAAATTTACTCTGAGATGCTGAATGATAGGATGCTCACTCCTTCCTCTGGCTCTTCTGCGTTTGCATTCTAGATGCCCCAGCCTGAAGGTCTTTTTATGTAATTTAAACACATCCTCTGTTCTCAGAACTGGGATAACCCATTTCACATCTTCCATTTGACAGCAAAGTAGAAGAGTCTCTGGATGGAAATGAGGTGAATGTTTAGGCAAACATATAATTGCTCTGTTAGAAACAGCTTCATCCGGAAAGATAAATTAATGTAACTCATTTTGACAGCAACTTCTTGAACCGAGTACATTTCAAAGTAGGGATGGGGTAGGATGCAAGCTCTGAAATTAAAATGCAGAGATATATTTGTAGCAAAATTATTCTCCCCCCCCCCCCGTCCCCCCGAAATGGGAAGCTGTTGCGGAGAACAGAGCAGAAAGCCCTTATCCACACAGGGGACGAAAATAGAAAATTCGCCATTTCGCATTGGTATTCCGCTTCGGATTCCTTCTACCTGGGGAGAAAAATTTCGTTGTATCCTCGACACTCCTGTCAGAGGGCCTTCCAAGTTCCCAGCTCATTGTTTCCTCTTCTGGGCTTTAATTACCATTTTCAGCTTTTTTCTTCCACCGGGGAAAGGACTTCATTAACTAAATGTTCCAATGAAGTAAACTAAAAGTTTTAATGAAACTAAAGTCTATTTTTATTGAAGACTATTCTATTTAACGAACCTAAAATACAACTGAAGACAAACTGAGTCTTTGTGAAAATAACAACCAGAGAATATTTGGGGTGGGGAATAGATTTCTCAAAAGCAGGTAAGACCCACCACCAACAACAACAACAAAAAAAAAAAAAAAGAAGAAAAAAAATACACCTTTTGGCAAAGTTTGAATGCCCTCATATGAACTCAGTGAAAATGGAAATGATAATTTTTTGATTGCCGTGATTTTTAGTCAAGAAAAAGGAATTGCTGAATTTGTTTAATTCAAGAGCCATTTGCCAGCTGACATGTATTAAGTCTGTAGGCAGAAATCTCCATTTGGCTAAATTTTCTTTTGATATTTGCTGCTGAAAATATTGACTTGAAAATATACTACATCAAAGTTGATTAAAAACATCCATCAGTGTTTCAGACAGGCATGTTAATTGCTTTCCTTCTTGAAGGAGCTCCCCACCGGGCTCCAGAAAAAGCAGTGCCTCCCTTCCACGGTCAAACAGGGAGGCTGATACCACCCAGACTTGGGTGAAGGAGCACAAAATACCACGTGGTTTGCTGCCCCGACGTATAGGGAAAGCACATAGCCCAGGTGCTAGAACTCTAGGATGAGGAGGATTTCCGAAGGGGTGCCAGTGTAAACACATAGGTCTGAATTCGGCTTCTCAGAATCATTAGACAATAGAAGGGCACACGTTGCCCAAGGAAGGAGGGACAACCCTTGTAACACCCAATCAGGAAAGCCCAGCTAACATCTTTAACATTTCTAAGGGTGGGCCTAAAGATGGAAGCTATAGATAATCACCTATTGCTAGTCACACCCTACATGAGGGTCCTGGGCCCACTCTGTGATTGGTCAATACTCTAAATGTTGTGATTGGCTCCTACCAAAAGTATCAATGAATGGTTAAATCTGCTGTCAATATACCTGTGTCACCATTTCCTTTAACTCCCCCTTCCCAAAAAAGGCCCTGCCCCGCCATGTTCGGGGCTCTCCGCATGGATCCACTGTGTTGGTGAAGTCTGTGAACCCGAGCTTAGGCTCGACCAGCCTAAACTCGTAATAAAGCCCTTTGCTTTTGCATGTGTGACTTGGTCTCCCTGGTAGTCTCTGGTTATTTGGGGCGATATTGGAAACTTGGGTATAACACCAAGAGGCAGGCTGAAGATGAAGATTCCAGCCCATGCCTAATGGGGGGAACCCTCCTCCCGTCTACTGTGTTCCCACTGGTGACCCCGAATGAGGGTTAAGGAAGAGATTTCCCCCTTCCCAGCCAATCCTATGTCCCAGATATTCCCTCCCCAGCTGCACTCTCTACAGCTCATGGTCAAGAACTCTCATTTTGTGCTTTGGGACCCAGGCTTTGTTCAGGCTCTGCCATATACAGCTGCTGGGGTCCCCAGCAGGTGACCTTGACTCTTTTGTCCCCTCTTTCCTCACCTGCATAACAGGAAAGAGGAGACCACCACCTGGGGTTAGCAGCAGAATCAAGTGATGAAGTCTGTGGAAAGCGGTAGCTACGAATTCCTTGTTTATATTAAAATTTGTTGGCCTCCTCCTAAGTGGTGATGCTAGGGGACACAGAGAGGAATCAGATGTTCCCGCCGGTAGCCCACAGTTACCAAGTGGGAGCCATAGCCAATAAGCCCTCCCACTGTTTAGGACCAAGACTTCAGATGCCACCTTAGGTCTTGCATGGGATTTCTCCCCTCCCCAGGCTTCTGCCCACCCATGTGTCGCACCCGGGAGGCCACAGCTGTTTGTTGTCACTCTCTGTAATTTTCAGCCCTTCCTGCCTCAAGAATCTTTGACCCAGAGGCTCCTCCCACCCCACCCCACCCTGAGTCCTGTGGGACTAGAGTAAGTAGCCTTTGGAATTGTATAAAGTGGGAGAGAGAGCGTCTTACAAAGGGGAGGGATGAGAGTGAGACAACATAGTGGAAATCCACATCAAGTGCATGGCCAGGGCTCACCAATTGGACCTAGCAGACGGCTCTCATGGAGGAAGTTTTGTTTCTGACTGCAGACATCCACTCCATTGCCAAAGTAATCAGGAACCAGGGACACAGTCAGCAATCAAAGAGCAGGTAGGTCCCCAGCCCCACTAACCACCACCCTCACCCCATGCTCAAGGCATAGGCGACTACTTCCTGAGTATGCCTTTGGCTCAGTAGAAGTGGCAGCTCCCATGACACTTGGTACTTTTCCTGCCTGGTGACAAATTTTCTGAATTAACCCCAACGTTTAAAGCTGAAAGTCCTCAGGATCATCATTATTTTATGCTGCAAAAATCTAAGTGCCCAGAAAGCAAGAACTGAGCCAGGGATGAGCTTATTGGCAAATATGGCTAAGGGGTGAATACCATTGGACGGATGGGAGCTAAATCTATTCAGAAATCAGGACACCTCTGTGTCCAGATCTCTTCTCAGGATGCAGGGGGCAGATGTGCACACAGAATTGATGGAAGCTTCCTTCAGGCTTTGAGAGGCACTTGGGTCCAAGAGACAAGGGAGTGGCTTACCCTGCTCATCTTCAACCTCAATGGCCCCAGCAAGAGCCATCTCACCAAAGAGCATCTTCAAGGGCTCTCAACAAGCCTGCAGGAAGTCAGCTACCCCTGCCCCACCATCCCACATGCTGAGATTTGCCTGATTATAATTTTCTTCCTGTTTTTAAAGCAGTGTATCCAATACATTAACATGCAGAGAGAAAAGGAGCATATTAAAGTCTATAAAAGTAGAGCAATAAAGAAATCTTCTAACTCTATTTAAATGCTTCAAGCTTATTTGAACATAGAATCTCATATGTGATGTGTATATAAAACACCCATTAATACCCCACCTCTAGAACACTATGATGTTCTACCTAGGAGTGACAGCCAGAGATGGAGTCATCCACATTCTCACAAAAGCAGGGTTGGGTTCACTCTTGGTCATTGTTAGGCTACTCCCAGGTGTCATCCTGAGCATCACTGAGGCACAGAATCCCATACAACATACAACCCTAGCCCTGAACTTGTGCCTAGATTCACCTGCTACAATCTGGGAACCCATAGATGAGAAAGCCCCCAGAATGGGAAAGCAGGTTGGTGGCTGGAGTTGACATCACATTTGGTTCCCATGAGTCTTACCCAAATGTTACTCTGACTGTTCCATTTTATTCCTTCTCTCACCTGTCACCCACCTCTTGTCCACCTTGTTCGGGAGACCAGAAGTCCTGGTAACACAGCCCCATTTGCTGACCTCGCTCCATCTAATGCGTTGCCTGAGATGCCCCTGGTCATTCCTCCTCCCTGGCAGCTCCACTTCTCATTCTGCTTCAGATTCTCTTCCCCAGTGAACAGCACCACAGTGACTCACATTTGGAGCCAAGAGTCATGTGGGACCTGTCCCACCCCTAGTTGCCACAAGATAATTCACTCATTGAGAATATGTATTGAGTGCCCCTATTTAAGGGACCTGTGCCAGGTGCTGAGAATGCAAAAGGTCGCCAGAGCAAATGGGGTCCCTGTCCTCATGGAGTCATCGGCCTGACACAGGGCACAGGCTGTTCCACACGTCCCTCACCTCCGCAAGGCCAGCCCATCACTAACATGTCTCCTCTAGGCCTTTAGTCCTCCTCCCAACACCCAGCAGGGCCCTCATTGCATCAGATGAACAGTGGATGGCACTTCTGTCCCTTTGCCTTAGCCTCTCCCCTTCCCAAGCCATCCTGCACCTCACACTCTTCAATTCTAATCTGAAGAGCCTTTTTTTTTAAAGACAAGAAGAGAGTGTGAGTAGAGGGGGAGGGGGGCAGGGGGAGAGAGGGGAAAAAGAGGGGGAGAGAGACAGAGAGAGAGAATCTTAAGCAGGCTCTATGCTAAGCATAGAGGAGCTCTTTCCCATGGCCCTGGGATCATGACCTGAGCTGAAATCAAGAGTCAGAGGCTCAACTGACTGAGCCACCCAGGCACCCCCCCTTTTAAGAAATTTATATTTAGAGAAAGAGAGCAGTGCAAACGCAGGAGGGGCAGAGACAGAAAGAGAGAGTCCTAAGTAGGCTCCATGCTCAGTGTGGAGCCCAATGTGGTGCTCAATCTCATGACCTGAGCTGAAATCAAGAGTTGGACGCTCAACCAACTGAACTTCCCAGGCACCCCTATTGGAAGAAGCCTTTTAAGCATCATCCTCCCTCCCTGCTTCCTAAATGAAATCCATGCAGGTGCCCAGTGAACCTATTCTCCACTCCCTGGCACAGCCTCACATTTCCCACGTGTGGAGATAGCTCCACAAAGAAAAAACCTTGCCCTGATCAAGATGGAACAGTCCATAATTAGAAGAGAATTTCCCAAAGAGCTAGAGGCAGTTGACATTCTGCTGGATATAGTATTTTAGTTTCCAAAATTTCTGCTACCAGCATTCAGTTTAAAGAAAAGTACTACATGGGCAGAGTTTCTATAAATACATTGTGTGTCTAGCAGTCCCTGATGTAGCCTCTCCCAACCTCTTGGTAAAAGACCATTGAAAGCACAGGAGAAAAATGAAAAAGTCTAACACACGTTAAAAAAAAAATGGTGGTCAATCCACCATAAGGATATGAGGAAACTTCCTGCTACTTACAAGACACAGAGATGAATGGATACTTACAATCTGAGCCAACGTATGCTTTGTGTTGCATTAAATGAAGAAAATTTATCAACCTTAAAATATATTCTTCTCTGCTGCAAGTGTAGAACTTTCTGTGATGATAGCAATATTCTATAATCTGTGCTGTCCAGCACGCTAGGCACTGGCCACATGTAACTACTGAGCACTGGAGGTGAAGGGAGGAATGGAATTCTCAGTTTAATTTAAATATAATTCCAATGTAATTTAATTACATCACCACATGTGGCCACTAATGCGGCTACACAGATCCACACACGTGAGAAAGTCCGGGTCCTCCCTCTCCTGTGCAGATGTTCCTTTGGGGGTAGTTAAGTGTGGGCCCCTTTCCTGCCCTCAGCCGCAACACTCTGTATTTATGAGCAAAGAATTAAGTAAGACTTCCCCCAAAAGTATCAGGGCACAAAGTGGTAGGACAGGAAGAGACAGGAAGTGTTTGTGTCCTGAGAATTTTTTCTCTCTTGCATAAAGCACCAGACTGAAGCCCTGGTAGCAAGATGTACAGAAAACTCTAGTTTTTCATGCTATCTGTGCAAAGGATTAGAGAGTAAGTTATCAGAAAGGGAGAGATGAATAGGGGAAGCATATTTTTTAGGAAGTGAAACTGTCTTGTACGATACCATCACGGCAGATGCAAGTCATCATACATTTGTCCAAACCCACAGAACGCACAACACCAAGAGTGCCCCCCAATGTCAAATGTGGTCTTTGGGTCATGATGTGTCAATGTAGTTTCATCAGTTGTAATGAATGTACCATCCCGTGGGGGAACGTTGATAATGAGGGAGGCTGTGCACCCAAGGTGGCATAAGGTCTACAGGAAATCTCCGTACATGCCTCTCAACTTTGCCGTGGACCTAAAACTGCTCTAAAAACTAAGTTTTTTTTTAAATTCCACAGGTGTCTAAAACAGAAAAACAAACCAAACTAGATGTCTGTCGATTATCAACAAAGGATTAAATACTGTGCTGGCATACGTTTTATCCTCTACAATGCTAAAGAAAGAAGGAACACAAAGGACACATGAGCAAAAGACAGGGTTTTCCACACAAGTTGCTGCTCCTAACAGAAAGACAGACCACAAAGTCAAGAACTAAGAGAAACTACATCTCGGGGTGTCTGACTGGCTCTGTTGGTAGAGTGTGCGACTCTCCATCTCGGTGTTGTGGGTTCAAGGACCATGTTAGGTAGAGAGAGTACTTAAAAGTAAAATCTTTAAAAGAGAAAGAAAATACATCTTAATTTTTTTTTATTTTAAGAAACCACTTGAAGATGGACAGTAGTTTAAAGCAAGAATTAAAAGTACTTAGTATGGGGAAATCCTGGAATAAAATTGCCCGCATAGAGTCCTAACATTAATTAAAGAGTTCAAATATTATTGCAAATGAAATTTTCACACATAATCACTGAAAAGAAATATAAAACCAAAATGGTTTGTAACATAGGTACCCAACCACAACATACATTAATGGAGAACAGGAAGTAGGAAGAAAGATATAGTTAAAAAAAAAAAAGCCAAACATCCTAACTTCTTCTAAAGCGGGGAAAAAACAAAAGGACAGGTCACTCTTCTCTTTGGTAATGAGAGGACCATAGCTTAAAATGGCTTTTAAAACCTTGATGGTGGCCACCAATATAATTAAAATCAGAGGGCATCCCTTCCTGATGACTGCAGTTGGAAAAAGAATCCCATCCATTTCTCTCCAATGCAGCTGTTTTCCTCTGAACGTGTCTGTCTTCTTCCAACAGAATATAAGCTCCCTGATAAGACTGAATTTGTTTTATTCATATTTCTGATACCTATAGAACCAAACAAATATCTATTTATGTCATAGTTGTAAAAAATTTATGCAGGCAAAACTGTTGTTTTTCTCTCTTGATTTCTTCCAGTGCATTAATACTTACTCTTTCTAAACCCTGAGAACTGAAGTTATTAAGATTTTATTCCAGTGTTTTCAGAATTTCAATTTTTAAAGATGTTGTTCATTAAACTACAAAGAATGTATTCTGCACTTGCAGTAAGAGGTTAAGGTTTTCCAACACCACTTGTTAAGTAATCATTCCTTTCTCACTGCTTTGAGATGCATTTTTCCTTCTCTTTTTTGGGTGGTGGGGGGGGCGGGCATACAACACATTATATATATATATTAGGGCCTTTTCCTTGGCTGTCTTTTCTATTTCATGGCTCTGTTAACTTGTACAGCACAGCCACTTTTAATGTTTATGTACTTAGGTACATGTTACTTGTAGGAAGGACAAAGCCTAATCTGTTCTATTTTTAATTATAACATTAAATACACCACAGCAGTGTTTATTTGCAGGGAAAAATTGGAGAGGATATAAATAAGCAACCATAGAGGAAGAGTTAACAGAGATGCATTCATATAGGGAACGACTGTGTATTCAACCAATCAGGCTAATGGCTACAGCCACACTAACACCCAGGCCTACAAACACACTCACTGTGAACATCATTGCTTCGCCTGATTTGGAAATAGCACATCCCATGGAACAGTATTCTCCCTCCCCATTCCAGCTGTCATCGTGAAAGGGCCCCGTGATACACTTACAAATCAAGTTTCTGAAGAATTCTTAGTGACTTTGAAGAATGGTTAAGTAAAACATGATTAAGTAAAAGTGAAATTAAGAGAGACAATGGGAATTCCAATAGGAGTATTAAAATCTCTGTCCACATATTTTAAAGGCCAAATGGAGAGTAGAACAAAATGGTAAGATGTTTATGTGGTAATACAAATGACATTCCTTTTGACTTTTCTGTCATTTCCAAATTGTCTTCCAGAAATTATATTTGTGTATGAATGATTTTAAATCCACCTTGTGAAAACACTGTGTGGAGAAGAGATCAGAGTGTACTTGGCGATGGAGGACAAGCTAGGCTGGAGCCCAAAAGGTCTAATATATTAGCTCAGGGTGCTCACCACGGCCGTGCTGGCTTGGCTCCAGGTCGGCCTGGGAGCAAAGTCCTCAGTCCCCGCGCTGCACGCCCCGTGGCCTGCCAAGCACTCACCTCATGGGGCCTCTCCAGATGGGCTCTCAGCCACACTCACCTCCTGGCCTCATGGTTTTCTTCCCCACGTAGAACTGCCCGTTGGTGTACCCCTGAACGGACTCTGAAGTCAAGGTTGTGTTGATGCTCTTGTTTGACTGCCATCCCTGCCGTGGTTGGGAAACATCCCTGCCACAGCTCGTCTGTGAGGACTTGATCACGGGTCCTTGCTTACTCAGCCTTTTAAACCCCAAGTCCCACCATTGATGGGAGAGAGACGGGAAGATGGAGGGAACTGCAGGTCTCATGACCTTTTTGAATCACTTTCTGTGATTTGGGAAAACAGCTGGGTGAATAATCCCAGAGTCATACCTTTTTAGTCCCTAGCGTTTCCCTTCATGGGCAACCATTTGGGGTTTTTTTTTTTTTTTTTAACAGGCATTTGGTCTGTCAGTTTCCATCATCTTCGCAGAGACTGTATGTACAGTTGCATCTCTGCTGTGGTCTATGAGCTCCATGCTCCATGGACAAGGAGGACCACACCTACATGGGAACCCTCCCGTCTCTCTAGAAGTGATAAACTACAGGATTGGTGATGTGCAACAGTCAGCCAGTCTGTCCCAGGGGTAGGACACCACCGAGCATATCTAATGGTGTGATTTCATCCAACTCTCACGTGGGTCCTCTGAGGCATCATTCTGTCCATTTTGCAGATGGAAGGAATCAAGAATCTAAGAGTTTCAAATTTGTTGGTCATTACAGGATGGGCAAATGGCACGGCCATATCTCCCGATTCCTCTTTCCATGATTAAACTGTAATCGGGGCAGTGTGTAGCTATCTCTGGATTAAATTTGTTGGTTAGAGGCCACAAGTTCCTAGAGGGCATGCTCCCCCAAGGAAACGGGTCCATATTTTCAAGACCCTGGTATTGGAGTTGGCTGTTATAAGAAGTTATAAGCACTGCTCATCAGAGCCTAGGTGCTAAGAAAGGAACTTAAATTGGCAGTTTGCAAATAAATACATACGTAAATAATAAACAATCTGAATCAAAATTCTGAGTTCTTTGCAAGGGGCGCTCGCTAAAATCAAACCTAATTACAGGTCAATTTTCTCTACAGAATTGTAAAGGTCATAAAGCCAAGAGAACCCTAAGGATTAACCCTAAACCAAGTAAGAATACAAGATACAATCTGTGATGAAGAATTTTAAAAGAGGAAAAGAAAATAGGCACCTAGCATATCTCACGGGCAGATGATGGGGAAACACCGGCAGTGGGTTTTTTTTCTTAAAACCAAAGTACCTTGCCAGCAGACCTCCAGTAGAAGACCTTAAGCAGTTTAATTCAGCATTTTGCATTTCTACCCATCCTGACATTTAAGTACAAATAATGCATTGTGGAGAATAGGCTTAGGAATTCCCTGAGCTTGCATTGATGGGTTGACAGGGCAGAAAGGAATAGGAAGCCACAGGATGAAAGCATCCATTAGGTAATCGAGGCTAAGTAATCAGGGCAGAAGTGTCCCTGAACTTAGAGCAGAAAGTTGCTTTCTCAGGAGGGAAGGGCGAGAATAGGTAAACAGTTAAACAGAGCTATAGACCAGGCAGTGGAGAGAAGTTTCCAGAAGCTAACTAGCAAAAGAAAGGTGCCTTGTAGACCCTGAGGTAGCCTGCACTACCTGGCTGGTCCTCTAGGCAAGCAGGTGCCTCATGCCTGCCTACCATCTGCCTGGTGCCAGGATTTTGGTTTGTATTGGCCCAAACCCCTAACACTGCCTGTCTTTGAAACCCCCTTTCTCTCACATAGGAGAGTTAATATTCACGGTTTCATGGTCTCTTTGTGCAGGTCCATCACGGCTTGTAAGTCTTCTGATCCTAATAAAAACGGAGCAGGGACCCTGACTGGGGATTCTTGTCTCCTCCTGGACGTTAGCCTCTCATTTTAATTCTGCATCCGCTCTCTTGCTGGACAAGAGAGAACTCCAATCCCAGAGCCTACAGCAAAGCATCGCAGTCCTTTTGAATCAGGATCCACAGTTACTCATGAATAGTCAATACACCAAGGAGTCAAACGGGGCTTAATATTACACTGTTTCATATTTATTCAGGCTTATTTAACGCCAAACCAATCAAAGCTAATGGCTGTAGCAAAATTAACATGCATGCACAAGAACATATTTAAAATGAACACCACTCGCCTGGATTGTGAACAGCACTGCCCCCAGATTAACGCGTGCACGTCCATCTGGCTGCCACCCTGTGACTCAGAGAGAGCACAGCTCCAAGGTCAGGCCAGCAAATGGCCAGCCTTGGCCCTGCCCTTCAGCGCCTCTGTTCACATCGGTAGATGAGAAAGGAGCACAGCTGACCTAAAGATCCCCCTTTTTGCACGGAGAGGCCCTGTGGGGCCAGAGACCACGCCTGTGTGCTCACCACCGTGCACCCGACACCAGCCTTCATGGCTGCACATCAGAGGGTGCAGTAAACAGCTGGCAGTGGCTGCAGGAGATCAAGGCCGGGAATTACCTTGAGAAATGGGAAAGCATTTATTCAGATCCTTGGTACAACAATATTCGTTACAATGTACGTGAATGAGACTAGAGGCCAGGAATTAGGGATTTTACAGCTATCACTTCACTTAATACAACAATCCTCTTAGCCGGGGCTGACGCCATCATCCAGGATTTTACAGAGAAGGTGACTGATCTTGCTCAGGGCACACGGCTGGCAGGCGACATACCCGAAACCTGAGCCAAGAGGCGGGGAATGCTCGTGCCTGTGTGCCTGTGTGCCCAGCCCTCCACCCCTCCATACCTAGCTTTCCAGGGATTTTCCCAAGGTTCGTACATCAGGTTTTCTGGACCTGGCTGTTCACGCATTCAGTTATTCATTTATTCAAGTAACATTGATGGTCTCATGCATCGAAGGAGAATGGTGCTAACAACTACAGGAAAGTAAAGACCCTTAAAACACAGTCTTCCCCCACCCAAGACACTTACACTGGGTGTTATATGGAAACCAACTTGACAGTAAACTATAAAAAATAAATAAAAATAAAAATACCGAGGTAAAAAAATTTTTTTAATATAATTTGTTGTAGAAAACAAATGGGTAACTTTTCTTAAATCAAAGCTTTGTTCAAGCGTCTTGTGTAAACGGAGGTAGCTTTAGGGGACCATAATCATCATCTTCTGTTACTGAAAAGCTGCCACCCAGAAGGGGGAGAAGGTTTGTTTCCCTTGTCCCAAGGAAAAGAAATTAGACCGATTCTTTAAGTCTCAAGGAGACAGATTGGATTTTTTTTTTAAATAAAAGGAATAAAATGAAGAAAGACAGATGGGAAAGTGCCCCTCCCAACTTTCTAGCAATTTCAGACAAATCACTAGCTGCCGTCACAGAGAATAAAATGTCCTCAAAGGACCTGATTAACCAGCTGCCAAAAATCCTGCTCATCTGCCGGGCCCAGCCCATCCGTTCTCCAACAACAGCGAGCCTGACCTCTCAAAGTGGCAATCAGAGGATATAGATACACCTAGGACATTTTAATCCAGTGTTTCATAAGCTTATGTTCACATTAGACCTGACCACCTTCTAAAATCCTGATTCCCAGCAGTTCCCCAGACCAATTAGAATCAATCTCTGGGGGCAGGGACCAGGACTCAGGATTTTTAGAACTTGCCAGGTTACACCAAGGTGCACCAAGGTCGACACTCAATACCATCCTTGGGTCAAGACCTTCACGGAAGAGCCCCTACCTGCCTTCCAGCTTCCTCTCCTCTCCTCTCCTCCCTCTCCCTACGGCAACACTAGCTTTCTTTCCGTCCCTCAGTTACCATCTCCCCTCTCCTCACGGGAGGCTCGCACATGGATCTCCCTCTGCCAGGAACTTCCTTCCCTCCCCACTCAGCCACCTGTTAGCTACTGCTCACTCTTCAGACCTTATGTTTGGAAAGTCTTTTTTAATATTTGTAATTTTTTTTTGAGAGAGAGAGCGAGAGCGCGTGTGAGCAAGCACAGAGCACAAGCAGGTGAGGGCAGAGAGAGAAAGAGGATACACAGAATCCAAAGCAGGACCTAGGCTCAAAGCTGTCAGCACAGAGCCTGATGTGGGGCTTGAACCCACGAACCACTAGATCATGGCCTGAGCTGAAGTCTGATGTTTAACCATCTGAGCCACCCAGGTGGCCCAGAAGGTCTTTCTAAGTCCTCCCACCATATACTGGACTCCCTCCTCCACTTCCCACCTATTACCTGGTCTTAAAGCTCAGGACACTTGATCTCAGAGCATGAGCCATGGTCATTAATATAAACCTTATTTGTGGAAGGATGTGATTAATGATTGAATCTCCCCTCACGGTGGTGGAAGCTTTTGAGAGGGGTGGGGGCAGCCCAACATGGTTTGTTTGTTCCCTCTGAGTCTCCAGGACCGTGTACAGTGCCTGGCATCTGGTAGATTGGATGAATGATGGTTGGGGTATAATTTCTCCATAGCTCAGAAGGACGTCATTTTCCTGGTACAAGTCTAGATTGTGGCATCTTTAGTGCTAATGGTTCTGCCACGGTGCCCTGATGCAGTCATTCTCCGGGCTCGCTAGTCTAGCCGCCTGCACTTACCCCAAGCCGCCAAAGAGTTTATAGGCTCAGCCTTTGCAGTCAGACCAAGCTGGGTCTTAGTCAGGACTCAGCTACTACTTATTAAATAGTGATTATACACCAGCTGCTTATTTTCTCTGAATTTACTTCCTTGTATATAGAAGGAAATAAATTCTCATTTCCTAAATTCATTGTAAGGTTTAACCGAATTGCTTAGTATAGTACTTAGCACATGATAGGTGCAAAATATTCATAATGCTGCTGGGAAGAACGATTATTTTCATGTTTTTCCCTTGCTCGCGGTCTTTCAATGGCTCTCCCCTGGAATTCTGGAGTAAAACTAACTCAGCGGTGGGGGCTTCTCATCCTTCGTCTCTGCTGCCCCTCACCTTGCAGGTTTCATCCAAATCTATGGAACCAGGGTTTTAGATGCTGCTCAGTGCCTCTGAACCATTGTCAACACCGAACCTTCCATCTGGAGCACCCTCCCACTACCTTTCTCCCCCCTCAAACTCCTCAGCTCAGAGTCAGTGTCTTAGTGAAGCCTCCCATTTTCCCCTTGGAGGGACCCTTCTCCCAAGTTCTTTCTGAACAGAGGCACCAACCACCCTTAGCGATGGTCGCACTGTATCGTTCTTGGTTTAGTGATTCTGTTTAACCCGCTGCCCTGCAAGATGCCTGAGGCCAGGCATCATCTCTACCCACAGACCTTTGTGAAATCTTCTACTCCAGGTACCTGATGAGTACATGCTCCTGCTCTCAGGAGCCAGAAAACAAACATGCAGACGGCTCGAGAGAAAGTCCTTCTTCTCCCTGATAGGTTATCAACCTTTCTGGAAAAAGCATCATAGCACCTGTAGGTGCTACAAAGAAGACAGCCCTATAGCACAGGTGTGCTCTGGCTCAGGTATGGTCGGGGTAGGAAGGCTGTGACTCAGAAGGGTTCTGGACTCCTGATAGATCAGTGCACATCTCCCAGGTCTGGAGAAATAGCACAAAGCCTGTGCCTTCCTCGTGCCTGGGAAACAGAGCACATCCAATCCTTGCTAGTGAATCACTACAGAGAAATAAGGCAAACCCCGAGGGAATAATGAGATGCCTTCTGTGACATCACTTTTAAAATATCTCGCCTTGCAAATAATCAAGTGGAATGAAGCTGCTTGGTTTTAGAGCCAGGTCTAAAAGGCACTTTGAGAGAACAGTTTTCAGACTTTTTTGCTTGCACACCTGCTCAGAGGAAGGTTGAAAAATCTTCCCCAACACTTACAAATAAGAAAGAATTGGCATTTTGGCTAAGACCCTAAGCCCGTGGGGCCGAGGCTGCTACAATGCTCACCTCCTGATGGGCTCAGAGAAGACCAGGTTTGAAGAACGTGAAAGGGGGGCGCCTGGGTGGCTCAGTTGGTTAAGCGTCTGACTTCAGCTCAGGTCACACTCTCACAATCTGTGGGTTCAGGCCTCACATTGGGCTCTGTGCTGACAGCTCAGAGCCTGGAGCCTGCTTTGGATTCTCTGTGTCCCTCTCTCTCTGACCCTCACACACTCACGTTCTGTCTCTCTCTCTCAATAATAAAAACTAAACATTAAAAATTTTAAAAAAAGAATGCAAATGAGCACAGGTTCATGGTTTGCTATTGTTTAGTTGTTCCAAAAGGATAATTTCCACATGTTAAATCTACACACAGATTTCAGTGATGTTGCCATCATGGTTCAGCAATGGAACCAGCTTGGAGAGGAAGACATGCCGGCTTTGGAACAACAAGCATCATCTCCATGTATTATATTATCAGGACAAAGAAGACCTACCAGATTCCTGCAATTTGAAAAAATGGCCAAAACATACATATGCATTCCCTCTGGTACTTACCGTCCTGGGAAGGCAGGCCAGAGGGACTCTCTGGATAGGTGAATTCCATCTAATGTCATAGCTGACCCAAGCACGTTCTAAAACCTTGGGCTTTTTCATCCCTGCGCAGGCGTGGGTCTTGACAAATCAGAGAAGGCTGTTTGGTATAGAAATTTGCATTTCTAGAAAGTTCTCAGGTGAGGACAATCCAGGCCTCACAATCTTCCCAGGTGATCCTGATGCTGCTCTCCCAAGGCTCCAAGGACCATGGGGTGGGGGTGGGTGCTGGTACCACTCAATTCTGTCTGTGCATTAGAATTACCTGGGAGTCTTTAAAGAGGGGTAAACCTGAGCTCCATCCCTGTGCCTGATTGAATTGGGAGCTGAAACAGGGGCATCTGGGTGGCTCGGTCAGTTAAGCATCTGATCTTGGCTCAGGTCAAAATCTCGCAGTTTGTGAGTTCAAGCCCCGCATCAGGCTCTGTGCTGACCGTTCAGAGCCTGGAGCCTGCTTCAGATTCTGTGTATCCCTCTCTCTCTGCCTCTCCCCTGCTCATGCTCGCGCTCTCTCTCTCTCTCTCTCTCTCTCTCTCTCTCTCTCTCAAAAATAATAAAACATTAAAAACAAGAGTTTGTAAAAAAAAAAAGAATAATTGGGGCTGAAGTAGAGTGGATTTAAATTTAAATAGATCCAGGAGCTGGTGACCACTATATTTTACAGGGCAGTTCTAAGGAAAATTGAGAGTGTTTACTGATTGGTCTTTTTTCATTGGGCTGAACTGTGCTGATGAGGGGGCTATGTATCAAGTAAAATGCCCTGCTTTCTAGAAGCTTACACTTTTTAGTAGGAATCTGTTGAGCAACATTAAATCTCTGCATTTCACAGACCAAAAACTACTTTGTGTTGGTGCAATACAGAGACACCACCGACTTCAAGTCAAACCTCAGGTCTTCATGACACTTAGAGTTACTTTAGAGAACTGCTTATGGTCAAGATTTCCAGAGATGTTGCTGGGGACATGATT
This sequence comes from Suricata suricatta, assembly GCF_006229205.1. Lineage (NCBI taxonomy): Eukaryota > Metazoa > Chordata > Mammalia > Carnivora > Herpestidae > Suricata > Suricata suricatta. Next base: position 176,234,226 of record NC_043701.1, on the reverse strand, counting down.
AGTGTAACCTCTCATTTCCCCCACACTTGAAAATGTCCTCGTTTTCAATTTTTCCAAATAATTTTCTCTTCCCTAAGTAATATAAGGCAGGCATGGCATCCGTTTTGTTCTCCATACCTATCAGATGCTCAAAAAATACTTATTGGCTCAATGAATTCGTCTATGAGTCATCAAATCTGGTTTGCTGACTGGTTTTCATACAGTCCAATGGCAAAGAGTGGTTGTTACAGTTTTAAACAGTTGGGGGAAAGCAAAAAGCTATTTTATGCCATGTAAAAGCTATGTGAAATTTCTTTTTAAAAATGTTTAATGTTTATTCTGAGAGAGAGACAGAGCACATGAGTGGGGGAGGGGCAGAGAGAGAAAGAGAGAGAGAGAGAGAGAGAGAGAGAGAGAGAGAGAGAGAGGGAGAGAGAGAGAATCCAAGCAGATTCTGTGCTGTTAGCACAGAGCCCAACACGGAGCTCAGGCTCACGAACCAAGAGACAATGACCTGAACCAAAACTAAGAGTCAGACACTCAACTGAGCCATCCAGGCGCCCCAAAAGTATCAATGTCCATAAATAAAATTTTATTGGAATACTGTCACCCTCAAGTGGTTAGAATTGCCTGTGACTGCCTCCACACTATGTGGGTAAAGTTGATAGACTAGAGCAAAACCTGAAATATTTATATCTAGCCTTTGACAGACAAAGACTGCAGATCCCTGAATTAGTACATACCTGTTATTTTCCCAGGAGAAACTTGTTTGCGTTTCACATTTTCAAAGAAATTAAAAATTTTAAGAAGCTGCTTCTGAGTTGTGGTCAGAGAAAATTGCATTTCACACCCAAACATACACAGCTGGGATTTGAGGGAAGAAAAGCAAAAGCTTTAATGGAGTTATTAAAGTTGCAGCATAAGAAATAAAATTCTTCACAGAAATTCTGTTAAGCCCATGAAACTTGAGGAAAACAAAGAATTTAAGACCCTGTTTATTATTTGATTTCATAAAAATGCCTGGCGTGAAAGCAATTACCCATTCTAAACACTTCAGCAGAGAAAATATTCACTTACTGCTCCCAGATTTGGGGAAAGGCAGAAATTAGTTCGTAGTGTCATAAATCTCCGAGAGATCTGAACGAGCATCTTCTGAACGTTTTCAGACTTACCGAGAGCGCAGCTTCAGCCCTGAAGAAATGAATCAGGGAACAGTTTCATCTTTTGTGAATCTCAGTTTCCATCTGGACTCTTTTTTGCAGGGGGGGAAGTAAACATCATCCTTTTAAAGAGCAGACAAGATCTTAATTGCCTGTTTGACCCTTCCCAGCTTTTCCCCAGGAGCAGAATTTAATGCATCCTGTTTGGATATTGATAGCATACTCATGAATATTCCTCATAATATAAAATGGGGGGAGATACATTCACACAGCTGAGTACTGCAGTCTCTCTCTGGAGACAGAGAGCAAGCTGTATTAACAGTCTGCATCCCCAAAATGACACTACAACTTTTAAAGCTGTATCAATAAAGATGATAGCAACTAATTCAATAAGGTCACTTATCATATAAATCAAGATAGAAATGGAACCTCTGTCATTTTATATT
>NC_043701.1:176121736-176232541 GCF_006229205.1 Suricata suricatta | reverse complement strand
TAATGATTTTTAAAGAACCCAGTTGGCTATTCTCACTTGGGTACTAAAAGATGAGTGTTTTTACAGCTCATGAAAAATACCTTCGAGGTTTGAAATCAGGGATACTGATTTAAAAATAATGTTTGTTTTGGGGGCACCTGAGTAACTCAGTCAGTTGGGCATCCCACTTTGGCTCAGATCATGATCTCATGGTTCCTGAGTTTGAGCCCTGTATCGGGCTCTGTGCTAACAGCTCAGAGCCTGGAGCCTGCTTCAGATTCTGTGTCTCCCTCTCTCTCTCTGCCCCTCCATTGCCTGTGCTGTCTCTCTCTCTTTCTCTCTCTCAAAAATAAACATTAAAAATTTTAAAAAAATAAATGCTTGTTTTTCATTCTGATTATAACCTACTTATCATATAAAGTTTGAGAACACAGAATAGTAGAGGAACATTTTTTGAACTGATGTGTCCTTGTTTATTTTCCTGAAAGTGTCTTCTCTATAACAAACATGGGAAACCCTGATGCAAACAATCCACTTACACACATATCTGCTGACTTCATCATTGCCTCCAGCTCCCCAGAGCACCGGACATCTCTTTCATACCACATGAGAGTCCTCCTTAGTGGGAGTTGAATTTATTTGACACTCATCATATGAGACACGTACTCTATCTTGTTTAGACTTGAAAGCGCCAAGTTCCTAGAGAATTTGATGAGGAGAAAAAACTGTTTTGTTTTTGTTTTACAGTGTCTAAATTTTTACAAAACAGAAACTATACGCTTCTATGAGGTTGCACATGTCGGAAGAGCCTCTGATTGATGATTGTGTCAGTGTGAACTTCTAAGTCCCCAACACCCCAAAGACGTATTTCATCCTCTGGCCATAGAGGGCAGGTGTCTTACAGGGAGTCTGAAGGTTACCTATTTTTGATTCCTAGAGCTTAGAGGATGGTGGCCTTTGATTAGTCATTGGATAATGCCACCATGTGGGGAATATTTCTACTCTACTTTGTCCTCAATTCAATAGCTATTTATTAAACACCTGTTTTTAAGGACTTTACTAGATGCTATAGGGATGGTAGGGGGTGAGCAGAATATGTGTCTTCTCTCAAAGAGCTCACCATTGAGCAAGACAGAAAATAAGCTAAAGGCACCAGTTGCTATCAAATGATAGAGTAGAAATTGTCAACCAGGAAGCCTCAGAATTACCTAAATCTCTTAAAATACATAGATGCCTATCATTTTAAAAAATTTTTTTCATGTTTTTTAAAACTTATTTTTGATACAGAGAGAGACAGAGCATGAGAGGGGGAGGGGCAGAGAGAGAAGGAGACACAGAACCAGAAGCAGGCTCCAGGCTCTGAGCTAGCTGTCAGCACAGAGCCTGACGTGGGGCTTGAACCCACGAACGTGAGATCTGACCTGAGCCGAAGTTGGAGGCTTAACTGACTGAGCCATCCAGGCGCCCCCACAGATGCCTATCCTTAATCTAGATGCTTATCTTAGATCTACTACATCCAAATCTTTGGTGAAAGTTGGCTTCAGTGAAAAAAATAAAGTACATAAATCCGACTCAAATTTAGTAAGTATTACTACTGGCATCTGATGTTGCAATTTTTTAATTGGAATAAAGTACATATAACATAAAATTTACCATTGTAACTGTTTTTAAGGGTGTGGTTGGAAGCATCCAGTACATTCACAGCACTGGGCAGCTGTCACTGCCATCTATCCACAGGACTCTTTGTCTCACAAAACTGAAACTCCATGCCCACTGAAAACAAACTCCCCACTCGCCCCTTTCCAAAGCCCCCGGCAGCCATCATTCAACTTTCTGTCACTGTGAATTAGACTTCTCTAGACGCCTCATATATCTTGGTCCATTCAGGCTGCTGTAACAAACATACTATAGACTGAGTGGTTTCTCACCAACTGAAATTTAACTCTTAAGTTTCTGGAGGCTAAAAGTCTGAGATTACGGTGCCAGTATGATCAGGCTCTGGTGCAGGCCTTCGTCCTGGCTGCTGGCAGATTCTCACTGCAGCTTTGCATGGTAGAAAGACAGCTAGGGCGCCTGGGCGGCTCAGTTGGTTAATCGTCTGACTTCAGCTCAGGTCATGATCTCACGGTTCATGGGTTCGAGCCCTGTGTCGAGCTCTGTGCTGACAGCTCAGAGCCTGGAACTTGCTTTGGATTCTGTGTTTCCTTCTCTCTCTCAAAAATAAATAAACATTAAAAAAAAAAGAAAGAGAACTAGCTAGTTCTCTGACTTCTTTTTATAAAGACGTTGATCCCATTTCATGAGGGCTCCACAATCAGGATCTAATATTAACCCCCAAAGCCCCAGCTCCAGAAAGTATCACATTTCAATTAGGTTTCCAAGATACAAAATTTGGGTGAACACCAACATTCTGTCTATAACATCGAGTGAGTTGGATCTCATAGTTTTAAGTGCCACATTTATTATGATTTAGGTTTTTTAAAATTCCTTTAAAAAGCAGGACAGTACAAAAAAAATTAAAAAAGAAAAGGGGGGGGCCTGGGTGACTCAGTCAGTTAAGCATCCAACTTCGGCTCAGGTCATGATCTCACCATTCTGAAGTTCCAGACCTACATCAGGTTCTGTGCTGATGGCTCAGAGCCTAGAGCCTGTTTCAGATTCTATGGCTTCCTCTTTCTCTACCTCTCCCCCATTCACTTCTCTCTCTCTCTCTCTCTCAAAAATAAATAAGTATTAAAAAATTTTTTTTGAAGGCAGGACAGTACATTTCTCCCTAGAGAAGATTATAAACATTCAGCTACATGTTGAAGAAAACACACATCCTTATGTTATGTTGCTGAGTTCCTGGGGCTGAGGGATATGTTTCTAGGGAAAGCATGGTGTCCAGATTCCAAAAGTGCTGTGTCTTAAGGACCTTAAAGAGAGGCAAAGTATCCCAAGCAATTATGAAAATGACCTTTCTCAAAGAATGAATGCGAGGCATTAAAATACAAATATTGTTTCAAGTACCGGCTCTCCTCTCTAAGTTACTTACTAAAACATGGACCCAGTAAGTAAAAGCATACTTAATTTTTCTTTTTACATTAGATCAAGTCAGATTCACTCCTGACTTTGATCATTATAGAAATTGTAGTTGAAATATTCATTAAAAGACTAAAAACAAGATGTACAACTTTCATTCACACTAAAAACGAAAGGCAAACCACAATGAATATGCTAAAGAATAAAACCAAGGTAAGAGCAAACAGTGGATAGAATTCCCCCTCCAAAAATATCCCCCAAAGTATAGAACAAGAGATAACAGAATGAAGATCAAACATACAAAAATTACCTCAGTAATTGTATATAATTCACTTTCACCTTCACCTATGATAAAACAAGAACAAATGATGAAAAAGCTCGCTGAGCCCACATACCAAACGCCTTCCTCCCACCCTCTTCCTCCTCAAGTGAAATGATGGAGGACAGTGAAGTTTAAGGTCCAGGGAGGCTTGTGACATAGGGAAATGGAGAAGGCTGGCAGTTCCCAGAGGCCCCCATGTGGCTGGAGACCCTGCCTGAGGAGCCTGGAGATTGCTGAGAAATCCTACACCACTCAGGGTGGTCTCCCCCATCAAGACCAAAGGCCTGCTAGCACCTTAGAAATCCTGGAGATAAAGTGTATGAAGTTTTTATTTAAAAAATGATAATCCAATGATCTTTGATTTGAGAACCCAGGAACGTAATGTGCTGTCACCTCGGCCAGAGGTTTGCGAATTAGGGTGGGATGAAGAGGTCCGACTGTAAACTTAAAAGCCATTGGAAAAGCTTAGGCAAATGTGAGCAAGTGTGTTTTCCGAGAGAACACGTGAACAGTTGTGACAAATCGTGTGTCATACAGTTCTGGCACGAGTGAGTGTACTCTGTGTTCAGATTCCCTAGAGTCTAGGCACATACAAGCCTTGTGGGGTTCCAAACTCACATAATGTTTGAGCACTGTTTAATAAAAACAGGGTGCCTGGGTGGCTCAGTCAATCGAACATCTGACTCTTGATTTCAGCTCAGGTCATGATTTCAGCATCATGGGATTGAGCCCCACATTGGGCTCTGTGCTGAGCGCAAAGCCTCTTTGGGATTCTCTCTCTCTCTCTCTCTCTCTCTCTCTCTCTCTCTGCCCTTCACCTGCTTGTGCACTCTCTCTCTCTCTAAAATAAAATGAAGGAAGAAAAGAAGGAAGGAAGAAAGGAAAGAATGAAAATATAGTTATAAAGTTTACTTGGAATGGGAAAAGGAATTACAACAAATTTTAAATTTGATAAATACTACAGCTTCAATATCCAGAAAAATAGCATGATAATTTTATTGTTTACCTTCCTGGTTTTTTCTATTTTACCTACATTGCTACTTTTTTTTTTTTTTTTTGCTGCTTACTCTATAATTTCCTCTTTATGTGACAATGGTTGTATAATATTTTCTACACAGTAAATAGAGAAATAGACCCTTGGTCTCACACAATTTATTAACTTTTTTTATTTGCTGACAACAGAAAAATTTCTCTTTTTTTAATGTTTATTTGAGAGAGGAAGGGGCGGGGAGGGGCAGAGAGAGGGAGACACAGAATCCGAAGCAGGCTCCAGGCTCTGAGCTGTCAGCACAGAGCCCGATGCGGGGCTCGAATTCATGAACCACAAGATCATGACCTGAGTCAAAGTCAGTTGATTAACAGAATGAGCCACCCAGATGCCCCGGTGACAGAAACATTAATTTTGGCTTTACACCCTAGTGGTAATATCATGCAATTTTTAGGATTGTTGTTAAATTTGGACCAATTCCATCCTGTTCTTTTTATATATACGAGTTGTAACATTCAGAAGAATTTTCCATAGACCAGCCTTATAGCTTCATGCAATTCAAACTTCGTTATTCCAGTGCTCAGGTAATTCTGGCGTGAACTACCAGATATAATCACCATGATTTCAGGCAGGTTGACACAATGCATTCTTACATCTGGAAGGCAAATAATAATTTAACTTCATGCAGAGGTGACTGCAAACCACAGAAAAAATCCCACTAACTACACAAACATTACCCAACTCACCATCCCCATAGCCAGACCCCAACCATGCCCACAACATCAGACCAATAAGGGTGAATTGTGGTGGGTGGGCAGTTAGAATGGAGAGAGACAGTGGTCTTAACTGATTGCAAATAACACATGTTACTTTTGTGGGTTTATTGAAAAAAATGTGTGAACACGTGAGTATATTCCAGAACTTTAGAAGTAGTATATGCAAGGGGCACCTGGGTGGCTGAGTCGGTTATGCGGCGGACTTCAGCTCAGGTCATGATCTCACCGCTTGTGGGTTCGAGACCCACGTCGGGCTCTGTGCTGACAGCTCAGAGCCTGGAGCCTGCTTCAGATTCTGTGTTTCCCCCCTCTCTGCCCCTCTCCCCACTCATGCTCTGTTTCTCTCTATCTCAATAATAAATAAAAACATTAAAAAAATTTTTAGAAGTAGTATATGCAAGAGAGGGACCCTGAAGCTTAGGATTCATTAGCTTTATGGTAAATCCACTTCTGCCTACATGTCTTTGCCTTTTACTAGGGCCTTAAACAGACTGCTCACCCTTTGGGTCACCTCAACTCTCAAATGGGGAGAAAACACGGCTGCATTCGCTACAGGACTGAGCTGAGTAGCTCAACTCCTCAGTAGTTCGACTGAGAAATGATGTCATCCGCACTGCCTAAAACGTTCACTGTCTGGCCCTTGACAGAAAACATTTGCAGACCCTTGCCTGTTACATTTCAGTAAGAGGGGCTGATTCCCAAGCTTGAACTCTGTGCCTCAGAGAACACCCAACTCACGTCATGCCCAGAAGCCTGCAAAGCAGGCGTGTTGCTCCTACTCAGTAGAGAAGCAAACTAAGGTTCAGGGAGAGGCCGTGATGTGCCCAAGGTTGTACAGGCAGTGAATAGATTCACCTCAAGTCTACAAGACTCCAGATCCCAATGACCTCTCCATCAGGCCAAGCTGCCACTAGTGTGGGCCAGGTAACGCTGGGGGCCACAGCTGGGAGGGGTGGGAAGGAGAAAACAGCCCCTCCCCATCCCCATGTAGCCGGGTTCACGTCTCCCTGGTGGCCCGTAATGGAAAGCTCCTGGCTGGGCTGACGTGGCCTCCCTCGAGAGTATTGCCTGCCTCCCCATTAGCAGCCTTGATCGTTATAAACAAATTGTTTTATTTAAAGTGAGGTTTCAAACTGTGCGCTGGTAGGAATCGAATACTCAAGTATAAAGAGTTTGATTACAAGTGTTTCGCAGATGATTTAAGTATTGAAGCAGTCATGTGGGTTAGCAAACTTGTAAGGGGAAAAAAGCAAAAGTAATTGGTTTCTTCCCTCAGCCCGGCCTCCTCTGCAGCTCCTCAGAGGAAAAAGAATCTCTCATAAAAAAGCACCACTCTTTGGTGACCGGAGAAGGCCAGTCACCATGAGGAGCCTGGGAAGGAAGTCTTTCGGTGCCTGTTCCCAGAGGAGGACAGTCCTCAGGCCTCCCGGACCTTCACTGGCTAAGGAATCCCTCCACCCAAGGAGGGATTGTCCCCTCCCTCCCCCCTTCCTCCAACCTTCTGTGGCCAGTTTGGAATCCGAGGTGACCACAGCAAGTTGTGGACTGTGCAGCCACACCCTTATCACCAGACATCTTGGCTGTAATTTTTAAGGGGAGTCACTGTAGGGAAGGTCAACCATTGACAGACCCCAAATCGTTTATACAGATCAGTCCTGGACCCACCCCCAGCTCTGTGTCAGGCGACCCAAGAACTGTAGCCCAGAAGGGCCTTCTCTGGGGCATGAGAGATGTAGATGCCATTTCATTTCTTTTCTATTGATGGGGGGATGTCTGGGGCACTGTGTGGGGGTGTGGGGGTGGCTACAGACCGATGACATCCATGGTTCCGTCTGATTGTCCATGGTGTGTTCTTTATAGATTCAAAAGCTTTGAAGTTTCCCATTGATTGGGTTGATTTTCTATGCTGTATAACAATGTAGAGGTAATCACTGTAAGAGAATGCATGGTAACCAGTGGTGACAAGTTCAATTCCAGGTGACCAGGATCTCTAAATTATCCCCTTGGAGTCTGGTGGCTAAGGGAGGAATGGGAACGAGATCTTACCTGGATGGTGAAATCCCTCGTGCAGGGAAGGTACTAGAGTTCCACCAGGCCCTTTTCAAGGTGCAAAGCCCCACAGTTCTTGAGGAAGAAGACTTGGCTATGTTCTCCCCTCTCCCCCAAAGGAGTTCCCACTGGGTTGGGGCCCTCAGGCAGGACTGGGTGGAGATTGGCCAGCCCTCAATCCTCTTCCTCCCTTCCTTAAAGGGCCAGAACAGAGAGTGGCTTTGGCATCTGCCACGAGCCCAGGAGAGAAATAACACCTCTCTATTAGGATGATCAAGGTCACGGCAAGCATGAAGCAATTCTCAGCCTACTGCCTCACTGACTAGCTTCAAACACGGGTGTCTAGAAATGTGGTGCTGGGATCCAGAAGCAGAAAAAAAAAAACCACATCGCAGAAATTTAAGAAAGCGGTGGCTGAAATCACCTTCATTGCACGCTGCTGTTTTGGGCGAGGGTTTTACAAAGCTACCTCCATAACAGTGCTTCGGGTCCCTGCGGCAATTTATAACCTGTGTCTGACTCTCTAATGCTGCGCCCCCTCCCACACTTTCCCTCCGCCGCTCTGCTCTTTCCAGTCTCTGCCTCTTTGTCACTATTTGTTCACGAAATGACACCAAGGTAATAAAAAAAACATTCCTGCAACCTTCCTCCCTGGCAGACCCATGAAGTGTCCAGAGCTCTGGATGAGTATCAGAAAATCTGAATTCTGAGCCATGTCACCTTGAACTATTCACTTAACCTTTCAGGGAAATCCAATTCACTTTCATGAATATGGGTATGGATTGTCTCTAAGATCACTTGCAGCCCCCAAATCTATGAGAACAGGAAATGTCTGCAAACAATAATGGTAGAGAAAACCGAAATTTCTTCACGTGGAAGGACTGAATGGAGCACTTGGGTATCAAGGATCACTTAGGAAGGAAATATTAGCACACTGAGGCATCCCTGAGCTGTGTGAATTGTATCTCAATCGTCTCCAAGGACAAATTCACGCTACCATTCACCACCAATACAATTGAACCCATTTAGGAATGTGCAAAGCTACAAGGGTAAACCTAATTTTGATAGAAAACAGGAAGTTAGGGGCGCCTGGTTGGCTCAGTCGGTTAAGCGTCCGACATCGGTTCAAGTGATGATCTCACAGTTAGTGAGTTCGAGCCCCGCATCGGGCTCTGTGCTGACAGCTCAGAGCCTGGAGCCTGCTTCAGATTCTGTGTCTCCCTCTCTCCCTGCCTCTCCCCTACTCATACTTTCTCTCTGTCTCAATAATAAATAAACATTAAAAAAAGAAGAAAAAATAAAATGGAAGTAAGATGCTGCATGCCCTCCCCCTGAAAAATGAAACAGATCTGGTTGTGACTTAACTTATTATTACTAATTATGAGTGGGGGGGAGCTAAAGAGTCTTACTTCTAGGATATTATAATAGTTATAATAAGATAGTATAATGGTGCCTCATTTCCTGATGAGGGTATGCATGGAAAGCTAATTAGTTCAGACTGATTTCTCCAGGGCTGTGTCACACTCAGCTTCTGCCCGGGTCACCATCCTACGTGGTTGAGATGAGTCTGTCGTGTCTGCAGGTTTATGGAGAAGAAAGGCCCTACCCCACACACCCACGGACCACGGACACGGCAGGTCCCGCCTTCTCACTGATAAATGGTGGTCGTGGAGGTTTATATAGAGTTAATGCAGTGACTGAGTGGTGACACTTGCAGAATCGAATGTCGTGAGAGAAGGCACAGAGCTTTCTGTCCTGAAATGTAGCATAGAGATGTCAGTCATTTCTTGGGGCCGTTCAGTTCAAACTCCTCATCAGCCCAAAGCCCTTCCTACAGACGAAGAAACTAAAGGCCACAGAGGGGACTGATGTGCCTGGCCTCACCAGGCGGAGAATGGCAGAGTCACACCTGAAGCCAAGTCCTAGCAGGGGTGGCATGGGAGGGCATGGGGAAGACTAGGCTCTTTCTCCGTGTAAGTCATGCAAGGACCACAGAGGGCAATTTAGCTTTTCATCAGCTCAAACATGTTGGCTTAAAAAGAATCTTAAAATGCTTCATTTGTGGTCCTGAGTGTGTTTGGAAGCTACAATTAAATTCTAACAATCAAAACAAGTTAGAGAAGTAAAGTGCTAATCTGCCAGAAATCCCATGGAACCGGGCGGTCAGCCTAATGGAAGGATCTGGCAATTTTTATCTTATGATTAAAAGCTACCATTTTGGAGTGTCTCTTTCATGCCAGGAAGCTGTAGTGGACTTTTCACAAGCACCATCTTCATGTTATGCTCACGCAGGCCCTCTGGAGGGTTAGCGTTCCCAGCCCAGCCCCCCAGACCACAGCCTCCCTCTCCCGACCTCTCCACAATGGCCCCTGGTGTGGGCTGGGGCCCAGTCCACCGCAGTGGCTTCTTCCCTGGATGATGTCAGTGACCAAAGTAGGGACACCTAGTATGAGCCAAGCCACTGGCTCTCTGTCCCAACTCTGAGGCAAAATTACACAACCAGGAAGCCAAGTGGGGCTGGGTCATTTGGAGGGCAGGACCCCTAAGACAGTCCCTGAGCTCCTGCGCCCAGCCCTCGGGAACTGGGCAGTGGACTTTGTTGCCTGGAGGCTGTTTGCCTCACTCTTCCTTCTCCCAGTGACTACGGACTCCTACCCCATTCCTGCTTTTGGGCTATATTGTTTTAGTTGGTTTCTTTTCATTATAATCCAAGAATCCAAGCTGTATATCACTGTACTGTTCAACGGGAATCCTTTGTTTTGTTTTTCAATATCAACGTTTACAATCACCTTCTAAAATCTATACCATCCACTTTTTGCCTTCTTACACACAATAATGAATGTATCAAGATATTGTATTGCTTACTGAGAGAATGTGGGTGCCTCCAAGAGAATGTAGAAGGCACAGTAAGTTAGGATGGCTCTTTGCTGAACCTGAGATGCAGAGTGGAAGATATTCTAAGGGAAGGGCATTTGATTTTGTTTTTCTTTTCTGCTAAATCTCTGACATGAAACGTTATGCTTTGCCTCAGTCTTCTGGATCTCATGGAGAACCCTGGACTCCCCGCTATAAAGCCCAAGGCAGACCTTCCCCTGGCCCTGCCCCCCACTCTCTTCTCTGTCATCCTGTAAGTGGTGTTCTCCAGCTAGTGCCAAGAATGGTCTGCTTCCTTCCATCCATGTGGCCTCCATCACTATGTACTTCTCATCTGGGTCTCCAGCCTCATTTATCTGTAACCCAGGAGCCTGGCCCGGGCCCAGCCGGGGGGCCTGGTGCAGGCGGAGAGAACATGGCTTATGCAAGGCCATTTTAATGTTGTGGAGTGTAGCAGGGAGTTTGAGTAACAAAACAGAGGAGAGTTACAGGGGGTCCCTGAATGTCCTGTACCAAGGCTTGTATCACGGGTCTATGCGTGGCGCTCGGTCCCGATTTACCCAGAAGTCTCTGTGGACAGTTGAGTCCATTCACTTCCTGGACTTCATGCTGTTTCCCCTACCAGGACTCTAGTAGCTGAGCGGTCCCAGCACTACACGGCCTCTGATCTTCTCCTGTACGTTGTGTACATTCTTTCTTACATATTCCTCCAGCTGGGCTGAAATGTAACTTTTGAATCTGAAGAGAACAGGTTCCTTACACTCCAGAATTCCTTTGGTGGCTTTGGCCGCTTAACAGTACCCGTGGCTGCCTCCACACATACTCCTTCCCCAGGAGAGGCATCCAAGAGGGCTCACCCCTGCTCCAGACCTTTGGTGAGCACCTGTGCCATGTGCCAGATACTGGACTCAGAAGCAAAGGCACAGCATTTGTTAAAACACAGCCTTTGACCTCACGAACTCCAAGACCAGGACAGATGCTTGGCGAGGGAAGAGATCATTGCCTCACTGTGGGCCAAGCGCCATATGAGGGAGGCATGTCACACAGCCTTCAGAGAGGTGGAGGGGACTCGGGGGGTCCCAGAGAATCCCTCCTTTTCTACTGCACCTGCTGAGGGCTAGCTGCGCCAAGGGGAGAGCTACAACCCACCATGGATTTCTAGCAGTGTTCTGGGTTCATGCAAAATTCAGACAAGATCTCAGCTCTCTGCCGTGATGACCAATTGGTCAATACATATGTATCAGTCACATCAACATCAACATAACTGGCTCTTCCTCTGAGAACAACCATGTGAGGAGAGGCCTCATTTAGCTGATGGGAACACAAGCCTGGCTTTCATTACGAAGCATCCCCGGCCACGCAGAAGGAATCGTCGGACCCAGTGAGGAATTGATGTGATGAACACCATTAATTGATTCATTTTCCAACCACTGCATTGGCTCCCTTTCAACGCCTGAGGCTGATACTGAGTGTCTGCCGTTCGGTGATGTTCTCTGGTCCCTCGTAGGCAGCTCACAGGGAGACATCGGTCACATCAGCCTCGTCAGCTAATCCACAGCGTGAGTTTGGAAGTGACTGTGTGGTCTCTGCCTAAAAGACACAAGCACATAGGACAGTGAGGCAGGGCCCCACATGGTCCTGGGCAGATGATACCGAGTTTCAACTTTCTCTGACCCCTCTTCTCTGTACTTAAAGTTCACAAGAGTCCTGGCTTCCACAATACTTCTGCTTTATTTTTCGGCCCTAAAAACAGACCGCTGTCTGCTTGCCATCTCTCTCTTTGAATTTCCCTCCCCCAGATCTTTGTAAAACTCCTGGTGTAAGATCAGCTTCCCCCAGGGAAACGCAAGTTGCACAAGGAAGGGGTCTGGCTTGCTTTCCCCCCACCCGCGTCTCCAGCACTGCAGAGATACACACCGATGGTGGCGTGAAGAAACTCCCCACTATTCAAGGTGAACCCTCAGCTCTGTGGGGACGGCTCTGGCCTCGAGCTCTCTCCTACACAAAGTCCCACGTGTCCGCTGCTGGCCTGTGTTTCCTGCTGTTGGCTGCTCATGCTCAACACGATTGCAAGACGATCCTTGGTTTTCTCTCTACAGCAGCATCCCTGGTAATGCCGCCATTCACCCAACCATCGTGTCCAAAGGCTCAGGGTGGGGCTGCCTCCTCTCTTCCTTCCTTCCTTCCTTTCTTCCATCTTCCTCCTTCCTCCTTCCTTCTTTCTTCTGTGAACCTTCTCCCTTCTGCTTGTCTCTGAGCTGCTTCCTTCTTCACTCAACAAGGCCACGTTCCTTCTCTGGTTCATCCAGATCCCATGGTCTGACTCAGAATCCCATCCCCTCAGATGTACCCTGTGAGGACAGTCTCCTAGTGACTCATCACTTTACTATCAAATGGACACTCTTCCTTCAGATCATGTTCCACGGATACCATGTTCACCTGCTGCTTCTCTAACCTGATCAAAGCTCACCAGCTGCTCCCGACTGCCCACTGTGTTGAACCTTGGCATTCAGCGGCCTTCCTGGTCACCCTTAAACATCTTGTCCAGTCTCACCTCCAGTGATTCCCAAGAAAGCACCTTCCCTCAATCTAGCATCATCTCCTGAACATGTCTTACATCTTCCCCCTTCTGGACTCACGTCCTCCCTCTCCCTTGCCTCGGGAGTCTCCGCTCAACAACGTTCAGTCAAATCTCACCCAGACTTCAAGGTCAGCCCAGCTCACACCTCCTCTAAGAAGTTTTCCTTTCCCTGACCACGTCTCTCCCCTCCATCTGAGTTCCTAGAGACGCGTCCTCTGCACCATTGACTTGCTTTTGGCATTTACTGCCTCGGATCATTAGCAATTTTGTCATGTCTCTTATCTCCCCAGCCAGCTTGTAAACTATTTTTGAACAGAGCTCATGGTTCATGTTTTCTGATATTCCCTATAGTGGTTAAGCTCCTTGCTTCCCAAATCTGGGCCTTGCACAGAGTAGGAACTCAGTGGCTCCTGGTTGATTTTAAAGGAAGATAAGACTGAAATAAATGAACATCTGGACAGGAATCAAACTATGCATGTTTAGGGAATGGTATTTCCTTTTCTCTTTTGTAAAGAGAGAGCAAGAGCAGGGGAGGGGTAGAGACAGATGGAGAGAGAGAGAATCCCAAGCAGGCTTTGCACTAACAGTGCAGAGCCTGATGCAGGGCTTGACCTCACGAACTGCAAGATCATGACCTGGGCCAAATTCTAGAGTCAGGCACTTAACCGACTGAGCTGCCCAGGTGCCCCTCCCTTAGGGTATTTTTAAAGCATTTTTCCCTCAGTAGAATTTGGTATTTTGATTATCACCAACATCCCATATTAGATATGAAATGCACGAGCTTACCTTCAGACTTATTTCACTGTTCCTAATTTCCATAAGAAGGAAAATTAAAAAGCACATTACCATTCCAGTAATGAAAGTAGGTCATCTAGAAATCAATCTTAATTTTCCATATTTAAATCTCCTCGTATCATCAATAACATGGTAGATTTAGCTATAATGAAGGACTCACCATGTAACTCTCTATTAATGTTTGTGTTTTAAATCATCACAAAGGTGTTATTTATTCATTTTATCCTGATTCAAAGAGATTAAACTACATCAGCTTTGGCTTTTTGGAATGGTCTCCAATGTGGTTCTTGACTCTTCCTCCTCCACTTACTCCTGTGTCTTGACTGAATATGTGTGTGTCCCCCCCAAATTCATATGGAGAAGCCTAGTCCCTGAGGTTATTGGTTTAGGAAGTGGGCTTCAGGGAGGAGGGATGGGTGATGAGGGTAGAGCCCTGGCAAATGGGATCAGTGCTCCTACAGGAAGAAGTGTGAGTGTGCTTGCTCTCTCCACTCTCCACCGCATGAGGATACAGACAGATGGACAGCCATCTGCAAACCAGAAAGCAGGCCCTCATCAGACACCAGATCTACCAGCACCTTGATACCCTGATCTTGAATCAGGCTGATACCCAGCCTCCAGAATGGTGAGAAATAAAATACTTGTTTCTAAGGCCACCCAATCTACGTTGTATTTGTTCCAGCAGCCTGAACTAAGACACGCCCCCTGCCTCAGGCCCATCCCCATGCCTGGCCCATCCTGGTCTTTCCATCTTCTGACACAGTTTCCTGAATCTGACCCCAGAGCTATGGCTAATAATCTCTTGGGATGGGCCCCAGGACATGTATGTCACAAATGTTCCCGTCGTGATTCTGGTGAGAAATCAGCTTCCGGAATCTCTGATCTTCAAGCTATGAAGGCTCAGTGGAACTCTAAGTAGCTTACAAGGCTCTGCTGCCCTCTGCCCTGCAGAACAGCCTGGTGGGGACCACTCCACTCTGCCCCTAAAATTGTAGCACCGGGGGCACCTGGGGAGCTCAGTCGGTTATGCCTCCAGCATTGCCTCAGGTCATGATCTCACAATGCATGAGTTCGAGCCCCGCATCGGGCTGTATGCTGACAGCTCAGAGCTTGGAGCCTGCTTTGGATTCTGTGTCTCCCTCTCTCGGCCCCTCCCCTGCTTGTGCTCTGTCTCTGTCTCTCTCCCTCTCTCAAAAATAAATAAACATTAAAAAAAATTAAAAAGTGTAGCACCAACTGTGTGCCAGGCCCTGCATGGGGGCTGGACATGCAGAGCTAGCAGGGGGCACCGTGTCTAAGACCAAAGAACTTGGAGTCTAACAAGAGAGACCAATCAGAAGACCCAACATGGATTTACAGCTTTCAATGTCTCCCTCACAGACTGAACACTGGAGAGCAGCTCTTAGACACTGGGTCAGAGTTTCCTTTTCGAAAAGCGGACTCTTCAGCTGAGGTTTTGTATTGTATTGTGTTGAATTTTTTGTTTGTTTTCCTCAAGGCAAACACAGTCATACAGTGTAAAGAGTCGAACTGTGTTCAGTTTGTGGAAAGCCTTGGCTCCCTCTCTTTCCCCACCGTTTCTTGCTCATCTGAAGCCCCATCTACCCATTTCAGCTCTGAGTATTTTTATTTTTATTTCCATGTCTTTATTTATTTATGCTTTTAAAATGTTTATTTATTTTTGAGAGAGAGATAGTATGAGCAGGGAGGGGCAGAGAGAGGGAGACACAGAATCTGAAGCAGCTCCAGGCCCTGAGCTGTCAGCACAGAGTCTGAGCACAGGGCTTGAACTCACAAACCGTGAGATCATTACTGGAGTTGAAGTCAGACACTTAAGTGACTGAGCCACCCAGGCACCCCATTACCTCCATGTCTTTAAATACTGTGCTTGAGGGGCGTCTGGATGGCTCAATCAGCTGAGCGTCCAACTCTTGATTTCAGCTCAGGTTTGTGGATTCAAGCCCCACGTTGGGCTCTGCACTAGCAGCACAGAGCCTACTTGGGATTCTCTCTCTCTCTCTCTCTCTGTCCCTCCCCCTGCTTGAACTCACTCTCTCTCTCTCAAAATAAATAAATAAATAAATACTTTTTAAAAATAAAATGCTGTGCTTGAATTGGTATCTTCTGATTTTTCAGCTTCAGTTTTTTATTGACTTTGCCCTAGAGCCCATCCCCACCCCGCCCCACCCCCCAAGAAGATCTCATAGTCCTACTTCCCAGGTGTGTGCCTTACATCTCCTAACCTCCCAGAGGAGTTTTATTGTGTTTTTTATTGGATCATTAAATATTACGATTTTATAACAAAGCTAATTCATAACTTTGTGTTATTCCTAGAGTTGAATTATCCTTTTCTTTTTAAAAAATCTGCATAGCACGCCCTTCTTATCACCAATTTAAGACCAAACTGACAATTTTCTGAACATCCTTCCCAAGGAGTCCAAATGCATTCAGAACCTTTTCAAGTTTCTTCTCCTAGGGGAGCTCTCTGCCAGAGCACTCAGCCGTGCTCCAGGCTGCCCTGGTGGCCCCGCGTGCCCGGCACCCAGCTGTCACCCGGCTGTACACCAGCACCCTCAGGGCCCCCGGCACCCCCCTCCTTCACTGAGAGCCGCTTTCCCTATCACACGTCTTCCTCTTTTTTGTGGCCCCGTTTTGTGAGAGCACATTCTCTGACACCTTCCTTAAAAAGGTTCCTAGCCACTTTGCACATCTGGAAACGTCTTTCTTCTAACACAACGCTTGACTGATTGTTTAGCAGGTGTTTGGGCTTCCCCAGAAGCAAACCCTGAGATAGGTTAGTGAGTACATGATAGGTTAGTCATGTATTTGGGAGGTGATCCCAGGAGGCGCCACGAGGAGAACGGAGAACTGAAACAAGGAAAGGAAGAATACCTATACCAGCAGCACCCATCAGGTTACAATGAGGACAGCTGGGTATCTGTCCTGCTGGGACCACAGGAGACTGCCCGGAGCACACCTAAGAGGTGCCCCACCTGAGGGATAAGAAAGCCCATCCCCAGCTGACAACTGCTACTGGGGCAGAGGAAGTACTGGCCAAGGTCATGGAGACGGTGGACAAGGGATTCTGAGAATGCCAGCACTGCTGCCTGCCCCAGATGCCTCCTCCTTTGCCTCAGTACCTGCACGTAGCTCATGACCACCAAGCTCCAGGAGCCCTCCATGAGCCTGCAGAGCGGTCATCCCCTCCGGGGCGACCCATTCAGGCATCGGCTTCTGCCAATGCAGTGGCATCGCCTCTACTGTGCCAGTCACCTCCATACCTGCAGGTGTGTGTGTGTCTCAGACCAGCCAGCATCCGCAAAATGTGGTCCATGGACCAGCAGCACCTGGGGAATGGCAGGAATGCAGATGATCCAACCCATTCCACATCTACTGAATGGAAAGCTCTGGAGGTGGAGGCCAGCGGTCTGTGTTTTCACCAGCCCTGCAGGCGATTCTGTTGCCCACGAGCCGGGAGCACCGCTAGTCTGAAGCCTCAGTCCCAGGGAGGCGAGAAGCAAACGTTCTCTTTATGTCCTGCCGCGTGCCTAGACTCCAGGTGTTCATACGTTTGCACAATTAAACCTTACGAGTGAGTGGAAGCGATTAAGCATTAATCACATAGAACGCGGAGAGAGTAAGCTGCAAATCCCATACGCCTGTAAGCCAAGTGGGGAGGTGGATGTTGAGGTCTGTCTGTGGGGACGAAGATATAGAGAGGCATTGGAGGTGCAAAGAGGAAGGAAGGCCAAGGCTAAGAACAAACCTGGCCTGTTAACAACTTGCCTATGATGTCTCAGAACACCTGTCTGATTTCCGTTTGACCTTGTTAATAAAGTACAACACAGATGGAAAGGAGAGTAAAAAGGAATTATGCAACATGCATTTTCTATTTTCCCCCTGCTACTTTAGGAAAAGAGAGCATGTACATGTTTGTGCTAGAATACGCATATGAAGACGAGGCAGCCACGCCCACATCCGGGCACCCCAGCAGCTGCAGTCTGTGGGGTTGCCCCCCGCCACCCCCCAGTTGGAGGCTGACCACGATCAGCAGCCCCGGTCTTCCACACAGTCTGCCTGCAGAGGGTGACCAGCACTCTGATCCATCACCGTGTGTCCTTCATGTCTTGCAGCTGCCTGTGGGGACATATATTATTGATGACCCTGGGCAGGCAGCAGATTGAGCCAGACAAGAAGGAGTGAGAACAGGGCAAAGTTCCGATAAAGGAATGCAGGCTTGCAAAAGGCATCCTGAAATGTCTTCTGTAGTAACAGAAGAAGCATTTGTTTTTTTATTAAAAAAAATTTTTATGTCTTTATTTTATTTTGAGAGAGAGACAGAGAGTGAGTGGGGGAGGGGCAGAGAGAGACGAAGACACAGAATCCAAAGCAGACTCCAGGCTCTGAGCTATCAGCACAGAGCCTGAGGCGGGGCTTGAACCCACAGACTGTGAAATCATGACCTGAGCCAAAGTTGGATGCTTAATCGACTGAGCCACCCATTTATAACTCTGCTCCTTCCAGGTGCATTTCAGCCCCCACCTGGCAGACACCCCACCTGAAGCGAGGGACACACAGCCCCATTGCTCCTCTGCTGTGACACCACTCAGAGAGAGGAGTAATGGTGATGATTATCGCAGCTACAATTCAGGGAGCACATACTGAACACCAGGTGTGGTGCTGGGCATTTTACAGACCCTGCCTCACGTCACCTTTACGAAGTCACAAGTTTGTTTGCAGTTGAAGATTCTTGTCAAAGAGAACAGAACAGAGAGTGGAAAACTCCCCCAGATTTAACGATGAAACCACAGCAAGCATTTCCCAAGCATGTGCTCTTTGGGGAAGGACATAGTGTCCAGTGAAAGACCTCGGGCTCTGGAGCTTGGCTTCCAACTCTGGCTCTGCCTCTCAGCCCCTCTGCTCCCTGCTTTTCTTATCAGTAAAGTTGGATACTCCATATAAAAATTGTGATGATTGAGGGATCGTAGGAAACGTAGAAAGCCCTCAATGAAGAGCAACTGTTGTTATGTGCACTTGAAATCTTGCATTCACGTAATAGCCTTTTAATCTTGAAACAATTCTATGAAGTAGATAATTCATCATCCCCATTTTGCTGATAAAGAAGCAGGTTTAGTGAGGGAGCAAGGCTAAATACCTTGTTCAAAGACACAGAGATGGAAGGAGCCAGGGAAGGGATGTGAAGTCAAGGCCTTTGGACCCACAAGCCCATGCTCCTAATTAAGCTTGTCCCATCTCGCCACACTGTTACAGAGAGAACCGTACACACAATCAAAAACAAAAACAGAAATAGTAACCAAAAAAATTCACCGACGTTCAGACAGTACATTTCTGCGTTAGTGCAGGTCCTCCGAGAATCAGATACCAACCCGGAATTAATTGTGTAGGAAGACTCTTTGGGGAAAATGCCCACAGAGGAAATAGGGTTGGGGCCGGAGGAAGCTGAAAGAGCCCTTGGGTTGCTATGTGTGTCCCGGGTGTGGAGGAGAAAGGGCCGAAGGAGCAGGGGAGGGAGAGTCTTCGTCCACAGAGCCATTCTAGGGAAGGCTTGCCAAGGTCCCTGGGGAGTCCAAGCCCTCCTGCCAGAGGACAAAGTGCCTCCCTTAGAATCCCCACCAAGGTCTGCAGCTGGGACCCTTGCCAGTTCCGCTCCTCTCCTCGCAGTTGGTGATCTGAGGGGTGCATTTGCATGGCCGGCAGCCTTATTAATAAGAAAGGGAAGCTATCTGGCAAAATATCCTGTGGGAAGGCCCTGAGCTCCGGCTAAACAGTGTTTTGATGCCACACGTTATGAACTAAGAAGTCAGTTCTCTCATGAGACGAAAGCTCTACACAACAAATGCCTCTTCTTCCAGGCAGCCTTCCCCGGAGACAGGGAGCATGCCTCGGAGTCTCCCCCCACCCACGGGCCAGCAGCTGTGCTCTGCAATTGTTCATCTCTTGTATCAGCCTCACTGTCTTCTCGGACTTCAAACACCTGACTATTCCCCCTTCTCTGAACTTCCGTTGTCCTTTGTGACGATACCAGATTTGTTTTCACTTTAAAAAAAAAATGTCCTGATTTCTCAAGGAAGCCTAATATATCTAAAGGAGTTTGTCAGATTCCTTGGCAGCAGGGTAGGGCGGTTCACCAAAGAAGTTAACTCTCAGGTGTCTTGTGAAGTTACAGAATGTTTTATTTTTCGGTAGATATGCATATTATTTCTACCCATTCCCTCTCTCCGTTCTCCACCTTTCTCCTACCTCCAGGCACTGCGGCTGCTCCAAAGTAAGTTGGGGAAGGAAAGGCATCAAACGGATGTATCTGAGTGGGAGATTCATTCTGTTTGCTGTAGCCTCTGCTGGTTATAGAAAACCCTAAAACAGAAGCATAAATTGATTTCCAATGGCAGTTTCTAATAATGCAAGCTCATTACCCTAAGTTTTACTTAGTGCTGTAGATTGTTATTTTGTGCAGCCTTGAACCTGGATCAAGGCTGCAAAATAGTATAAACAGCACTTTGTTCCCTACCATTTGTCACTTATGTTGTTAAAACTTCTTGATCCAGTTCTTGTGTGTATGTGTGTGTGTTAAGTTTGTTTGTTTGTTTGTTTGCTTGTTTTAAGGAAGGAGGATAGAGAGAAAGGGAGAGAGAGAATCAAATCTCAAGCAGGGTCCACACTGTCAGCACAGAGCCTGACATGGGGCTGGAACCCACAAACCCTTAGATCATGACCTGAGCTGAAATCAAGAGTCTGACGCTGAACCAGCTGAGCCATTCAGGCGCCCCTCTTGTGAGTTTCTTGAATACAAGTGTCATGATTTCATAGCATAAGCCTCTGTTGTCAATAGCTTGGTGGATATTTGACTGGAAGGGAGTTTCGACTTGCTAACTTGTAATGGCTGTGGGAGGCCTTCTCATTTAGACTGTGCTCACTTGGGGAAGGTGCTACTACATTTGTATGACTTCCAATGGTTAGCATCATCACTGGCATGCGCTGTGTGTTAATAATTTTTTGTTGGAATGAAACACACCTCTCTAGGCACTGAAGCCTGTGGTTTGCAGAGTCACATAACTTGTCTTCATGGAGGTCACCTGTGTGGATGGCAAAGCGAGACCAATAACCCAACAGTTTCAGTTAGAGGTGGTATGTACCGCCAGAAAAGTACCCATGGGTGTTAATGGTGTGAAGAGTGAGGGGGTCCCTGGAATGGGCTGCCCTTGAACTGAACACAAAGGACAGGTGGAAGAAGTGATTGTCCTCTGTCTCTTTAGCCTTCCCTAGCCTTTTTAATACCATTCTGTGCTCCGTAAATAATGTTCCTCCTTCCTCATCCACTCGTTCTCATTAATCCATTTAATAAGCCTAGAGAGCAATGGTCTGAAATGCTCTAGCTCTTGGGGAAATGTGTGTAGGGAGTAATTCATAGCAACATTATAATCACACAATCTGGGGACAACCCAAATGTCCTTTTGCCAAGCAACCATTAAAAAATAATGATAGATTCATTAATCCATTTAGTTATTCCTCAGCTAACACTTACTCAGTCTCCGCCATATGTTCAAGCCAGGCTCTAGGTGCTAGAGATATGACACTGAACGAAATGGAAGTTCCTGCTGGCAGGTGGCTCATACTATGTGGCTTTTTCTCGTTGTCAGGTGTATCTTACATCCTAAGTACAACCTGATTCTTCAATCTCTTTCAAGTCAAGACCGATTGGAACAAAACAAGTGACGAGTCAACTTGATTTCCATTTTACAGTGGAAAGTTCTACTTCCTCCACATTTTCCTTAATGTAAACCTGTAATATCAATAATAAAACACCAACACTGCTCTCCTTCAGTATCCATTGAGCGTCAGTAACCCTTCAACTACTATGTAAGCTAAAGAATTAATAAAGATTAAAAAAACATTTTTCCCTCGTGTTTTTGTATAGAATGAATACTCAAACTGTAGACTCCATTTTAGGTTAATTTATAGTTGAATTCATAACAGAAAATCTAAGTAGTAATTTTATTTATTTTTTTAAAGTGTATTCATTTTGAAAGAGAGAGAGAGTGAGCAGGGGAGGGGCAGAGAGAGGGAGAGGCAGAGAATCCCAAGCAGGATCCTCACTGTCAGCCCAGGAATCATGGCCCACCTAGACGGCCCTACGTATTAATTTTAAAATGGTCTCTGTAATTTTAACCCGCAATTTAGCAAGGGGTCTCTAGAAGTTTAGAAAGATACAAGAAGGACAGGGCATCTTGGTGGCTCAGTTGGTTAAGCATCCGATCTTGATTTCAGCTCAGGTCATGATCTTACATGATCTCATGTGAGATGGAGCCCTCAGATGAGCCCAGTGTCTGCTTGGCGCTGAGCGCAGAGCCTGCTTGGGATTCTGTCTCTCCCTCCCCCTCTGGCCTCCCTCACTTGAGCTCGCTTTCTCTCTCAATAAATAAATCAATACATCAACTGAAAGAGATATCCTTCAGGGCAATAAATTTCTGGCTTCTCTTTGGTTTCCCAAATGAAAATATAACCTTCTTACCAAAGATAAAAGCACTCCAGTAAGCAGGCATAAAGTTCAAAGAGGTACAGGAAGAGAGGGTCAAACACATTGTTCAGAAATATCTGTTAAAGTTACTCCTGATTTAAACTCCTGCTACCGCTTCCTGAATAAGTACTTATTTGGCTTATGCACTGGCTCATATCTGAACAAGGGTTGCGCAGCCTCGGCACTGCTGGTATCTGGGCCTGGATAGTTCCTTGTTGTGGTGCGGTCCTTCCTGTCCATGGTAGGATGTTTAGAAGCCCAGCCTCTACCCGCTGGATGCCAGTAGCATCCCCACTGCTCTCTCACCCCATCCTTCCATTGGGAAAACCAAAAATGGCTCCAGATATTGCCAAATGCCCCGAGGGCAGAGGACCAAATTGCTCCTGGTGGAGAACCATCATTCTGAGCAAAGACTATGACCACTGTCCCCTTGTTCTTTGCAACTGAATATCCTGCTGGTATTTGGAAAACCAGACCGCCATGTATGGTTGGACGGGTCGTTCTCATGAGAGCACCCAGCCAAAGGTGTAGGGAAGGACTAAAATCCAGTTCTTGCTCTGTTTGCTAAGCCAAAAACCCGAGAGGAGGCTCTGTCCTGGAGAAAGAAGCTACTTTAGAACTGACATGTAGGTGCCTCGTGGGGTAGCTTCTATTAGCAAAATGAAAAAATGATAAGCAGACATGATTATAAAAATAAGGTAATGTCAGATGCTAAATCCATCTAGTCTAACTCCTTCAGCCTTATAGATTGGAAAACTGAGGTCCATGGAATTCTGGAAGGATAACTAGGAGAAAAATCCATCAGTTTCTAATTTCAACAGAAAACTTGAGATGTGAAGGGAGAATTTCATGCTCTTCAGGGAACTTGACCATCAAATGGAAATATCTAACAAATATTTGGAGGAGAGCCCTTCTGTGGGCAGAGGAAGGAAGCACAATCCAAACCGCAAGCAGGTATAAGATTAAAAAAAAAAAAGGTGAGACCCTTCATCCGAAAGATATGGACTGGGCAGGAGGGATAGCATGTACTTGGCCTGGCAGGAAATGTGTCTAAAGAAAGTGCTGATGCTGACTGCTCAGCTTGGTTCAATCAAAAGCCAGTGTCCGATTCATCCATGTGGCCACTGGGACCAATGCCTGGCCCCGATTGGCACGGAGCACAAGCACAGCAGAGCCAAGTCCTGAGCAAAAATGTTGTTGACGGTGGAGACGTCTGGGGCAGAAACAGGAAGCCCTCCTAGGGGAAAGGGCAGCTGTCCAGGAGGAGAGGATTATGAAAAGCTACTGTTTCAGACTTCCTGACCTTCAAAGAGTTCTCTTCTCTATAAGAATGCATGGCTGGGGCACCTGGATGGCTCAGTCGGTTGGGCGTTAGACTCTTGCTATTGGCTCAGTTTATGATCTCAAGGTTTGTGAGTTTGAACCCCGCATCAGGCTCTGCACTGATGGCATGGAGCCTGCTTCGGATTCTGTCCCTCCCTCTCTGTCCACCCCTCCCCCCACCTCCTGCTCTCTCTCTGAGATTCTCTCTCTCTCTCAAAATAAGTAAACTTAAAAAAATGGCTAGGGGCACTTGGGTGGCTCAGTGGGTTGGGTGTCTGACCTCACACTTTGTGGGTTCAGGCCCCGTGTCAGGCTCTGTGTTGACAGCTCAGAGCCTGGAACCTGCTTTGGATTCTGTGTCTCCCCCTCTCACTGACCCTCCCATGCTTGTGCTCTGTCTCTGTCTCTCAATAATAAATAAAAAGGTTTTAAAAAAATGTTTTTAAATGGCTAAATATGACACTCTTCCTCCCCCAGATGATCCACACACCCAAGGTTGTAAGATAAGTTTTATTTTGCCACTGTCTGCCCTGGTGGGCCCGGCTGTCGCACCCCGCCCACCAGGCTGGCCAGCTGGGACACGTCCCTTCCCAAGACATGCAGGACTCTGGGTCCCTGAGCCCACGGACCTCTCGGAACGTTAACCACATGGGTAACTGTCCAGAGCACACGCTTTCTCCTTGCCATTGCAGGTCAGCTTTGCCCTGCTCAAGGGCTCAGCCCCTCTCATGTGCCCCAGCAAGAATACTGACCAAATCGATGACAGGTTTAACAGAAGCCATAGCAAAGCTCAGAATCAGGAGCTCAGAAACCACCACTGACACAACCCTCCTCCTCCCTGGGCTTCTGGCCGCAACCCCTTGGCAGTTTTCCTCCAATCCTCCCTCCCAGGGACCTCACAGTTTCACTGGTTCCTGTCCTTCCTAAGGGCAATAGTCAAATATTTACAAAGCAGCTAGAATGCATCAAGTAATTAGAACAGGGGCCTAGTGACCCCCTGCTGGGTCAGGTGTTAATTTGCTCCTGGGGGCATCCCATGAAGGTTCTGGGTCCCGGAACCGGGTCCCAGAGGTACGGAGTATGGGTGGGGTCCCCTCCCTCTTTGACCCTGCCTGCTTCCTACAAACTCACAGAGGCGTCCGTAGCTTTCCAAAGGACCTGAGGGGCATTTCGGGCTCCAGGCATCCACCCTCTTCGGGAAGCGATGGGGTCTAGAGATAACCCACAAACAACACTATCACCTTGCAGATTTCCTCCCCACAGCACACCAGCTGTGGGACCTTTTCGGGAAGAGCCTCGTAACATAACCCCGAGCCGCAGACTCCCGCGTTCTGCTGCCTACGGTCGCAGACATTTCTGCGGGGTCTGACTCTGTAACAATCCATAAGGCACTAACTACGGTGATAATTTAAGTGTTAAAAATGCATCCAGCAGTAGCATGCAGCTGGGAGGGATTCATCCCCTGCGATGTCCCCAGTGGGCCAGAACCCTCCTCTGCCTGGGGTGGCATGCAGCCGAGGGCATTCTGTCAGCAGTGGGAAGCCTGAGTGCACCTCTGGCTGTTACTTGCACCGCAGGGGTTTGGGAATTAGTCATCCTGCTGCCGTGACAATGGCAGGGAAGGGAGCCCGCATGGCAAGGGCTGTGAGGTAAGAGATTCTGAGGCTGGAACTCAGCAGTGAGGGTGTAAGATTTGGTGCCAGGAAGGGACCAGCCAGGCTGAGGGGCGCGATTGAGCCAAGAGGCTGGGAAATCTGGGGCCAGGGGAATGAAGGAAGAAAGTGATCCAGGCCAAAGGGCAGGCAGAACCCCCAACACTTGAGTCTGGGGTTTTCATGGTGTAGAGACTGCCAATTAGAAGCATTAGTTTAATTAAATCTGCTTGGCATTTAAAACCTACTACATATCAATTTAACACGTGTGTGTGTGTTTATGTAGATTATGCTACAATGTGAATTTCACTTTCAGAGACTCCTGTTATCCTCGTAAAATTCTAGAATTAAAAGGCATCTTGGCTATTGTTATGGTGAAGTGATAGACTAAATCTGCATTTGGCAGAGGTCTCTGCAGGCTGGACTGGAAACAGCATGTCCTATGTTGATGTCGCTTTTGTGTGGGTTCAATGGTGTCTCACCCCCCCTCACCCCCCAAGGGTGCATCCACCTGAAACCTATGAGGTGACTTTATTTAGGGGAAAAAAATCTTCTTGAAGTAGTTAATGGAAGGATCTCAAGATGCAACGATCTTGGGTAAGGGTGAATCATAAATCCAATGACAAGTATCCCAACAAGAGAAGAGAAAAAGAGAAAACACACAGAGGATGATGTGAAGACAGAAGCAGAGACTAGGGTGGTCCGCCTGGATTGCTGGCGGCCACCAGAAGCCAGGACAGGGCACGGAATGAATTCTCCCCCAGAACCAACGCTACCAACACCTTAATTTTAGACTGTCTCCAGACTGTGAAAGAGAAAATTTCTGTGGTTTTAAGCCACCCAGTTTATGGAAATTTGTTTTGGCAGCCATGGGAAATCACTATATATTGTAACTGGTGACCTGGTTTGGGGGATAGCATCAGATGCTAGTTTGGGGGTCAGAATAACCTGGATTTGGATTTGAGCCATGCCTTTGCCAGTTTTGCTTGTACAACCTTAGACAAATAATTTCTTGATGTTCCCTTCTGTGTAACGGGGCTAGTAAATAATATTTATTTCACAATGTTGTAAAAACGAAATGAGATACAGTGGCAGAGCACCTCACACATAGTAAGTCCTGGGTAAATTTCAGGTAATGCTCATGACCTATTATTAGAAGTTAGTTGAACACCTAAGCTAATAACTAGGTAAGGGGAACATGGAAACAGACACAAGTTACTTACAAGTGGGCATTCCAGACAGAGACAGCGGCTCCTTTTCTGAAAAGAAGTAGGGGTAGAGAATATTTGGAAGAAGCACTAAAGAGAGCCCATTGGCTGTATTTGAAAAGAGAAGAGAGGAGAAGAAAGGAGTAGGCTGGGAAAGATAAGAAGGGAGGACTGGTTTTAGAATAAAAATAAGTTTTGCTATTTTGGAAACTGAAGGGGGTGTTGCTGTGTGTTTGGAAGGAGAATGGAAATGGAGAGACTATTATGCTAAAGAGAGGGGGAGAGGTTGTAATTATAAAGGGGATGTACATGTCCCACATGCTGAGTAATTAAATGAACATGCTTTAGGGTGGCAATGGAAAGGAGTCCAGGGAAGGGTGAATTTCCTAATCAGGATGCCTTCAAGTAACAGAATGGGCACCTGCCCATCTCCTGAGCTGGAAGAGATGACAAATCACAGATTTCTAGGCCATGGCCCAGAAGAAGGGAAAGAACACTGCTGGGAGTCATGTTGGGCACGACTGTGCCCCAATGGTACACGTACCCAAATGGGTACAGAACATGTCCATGGGGTCTCATCAAGACTGAGCGAGCCCTGGAAGTGTGGGTTTTGACAGCAGAGAGGATGGAGTATGTTCTGGGAGAAATAACAGATGGAGCAAAGATAGGCAGTACAGGAAAAGGGGACAGGCATGCAGGGGATGTACAGGAAAGTAGTAGGAGAGAATGGGGAAGAGAGACTGGGGCACCTATCACTCCTGAGCAAGGGGCGCTATCAGCGATACTCAAGAAGGCTACTTGGGCATATTTGTGTAGAATGAATGGGAAGGGGAGGAGCCCTCATAGTGCTTTATTAAAAAGTTTAAGTTAATGTCAACATTTAAGAATCAATAGATTTTGCTTAAAAGCCAGATTATTGGCATCTCTTGAAAAGTTAGGAAATCTGAAAGCCCTAGGTCCATAATTTGGTGTCGGCTGCAGAAAATGTGAAACAAGGCATTGCTCATGTTTGAGTGGCTCATTCTCTCTTTGCCATGGCCCCACCTTACCCACTACCTCACTTCACATGACCTGTTTGAGCCCTGCAAGCCAGACAGAACAACTGTTGATGGTCCTTAGCCAAGGGGGAGGTAATATATTCCTGTCCTCTCTCCCTGTTCACCCGCGTGCTAAGGTGCATCACCGATTGAGGGGGTTGAGTGCCAGTGTCATTTAAACCTTCTTTATCCCTATTTCTTTGGTTTTGTCTACTGGTTCTATGAATTACTGAGGCAGGAGTGCTAAAATCTCCGTTGGCAACTGTGGGCCAGTCTATTTCTCCACTCAGTTCTATGAGTTTTTGTTTAATGCATTTTTGAAATTTTGTTACTAGGTGTATACATATTTAAGATCTAAATATCTCCCTGAAAAATCAACTTTCATCACTGGTCTGTTTACTATGAATATTCCAACTTCCTTATAACTATTGTTTGTATTTTATATAATTATATATATGTATATATGTGTGCATATATATAATATATTATCCTTTACTTTTAACTTATCTGCATTTATATTTAAAGAGCATTTCTTATAGACAGCATATAATTAAGTCTTACTTTTTTCATCCCCTCTGATAATCTCTACTTTTTAATTGGAATGTTTATAACACTAACATTTAATATAAGTATAGAAGTGGTTGGATTTAAATCTACATCTTGTTTTGTCTTCTATTTGTCCAATATGGTGTGTGGTCCTTGTTTCTGGTTTTCTATTAATTGAGTATTATTAGCATTCATTTTTTGAATCTCTTCTATTAACCTATCAGCTCTCTTTTTTTTAAGTCATTGTTCAAGGATTTAAAATATGTATTTTTAATTTACCACAGGCTACCCAAGTAGCATCACAAAGCTTCAAGTATAACCTAAGAACTATGTACTTCCAATCCTCTAACCCCTGTTTGTTTTATATGCTATTATTGTACCAGAGTTTTCTCCCACACATATTATAAAGCCCATGGTAAATAATAGTTTTGCTTTAAACATAAGTAACTCAAAATGAGTCACAGATTCAAATTTAAAAATTAAACCCCAAACCTTTAAAACATGAGAGAAAAATTTTGCCACCTTATAGAAGGCAAATATTTCTTAGAACACAAAATGTACCTATTAAAGGACAAAGAATGATAAATTCACTTCATTAAAATTAAAAATGTCTGCTCTTTGGTAGACACTGTTAAGAAAATGAGAAGGCATAGAATTCCCCTATGACCCAGCAATAGCACTGCTAGGAATTTACCCAAGAAATACAGAAGTGCTGATGCACAGGGGCACATGTACCCCCATGTTCATAGCACCACTTTCAACAATAGCCAAAATATTGAAAGACCCTAAATGCCCATCAACTGATGAATGGATCAAGAAGATGTGGTTTATATACACAATGGAATACTACATGGCAATGCGAAAGAGTGAAATCTGGCCATCTGTAGCAATGTGGATGGAACTCGAGGGTGTTATGCTAAGTGAAATAAGTCAGGCAGAGAAAGACAGATACCATATGTTTTCACTCATATATGGAACAGGAGAAACTTAACAGAGGACCATAGGGGAGGGGAAGGCGAAAAAATAGTTAAGGAGCGGGGTGGGGGTGGGGGGGAGGAGGCAAACCATAAGAGACTCTTAAAAACTGAGAACAAACTGGGGGTTTTGGGGGGTTGGGAGAGGGGGAAATAGGTGATGGGTGTGGAGGAGGGCACTTGTGATGAGCACTGGGTGTTATATGGAAACCAACTTGACAACAAACTATAATTAAAAAAATACATCAGAAAATGAGAAGGCAAAGCACAGACTGGGAGAGATAAAAATGCAATACACTGATATGGAAAAGGACACATAAGCAAAATATATAAAGAACTCCTACACCCAATTTAAAATGGTCCAAATATTGAAAACATGAACATGTTTCACACATACAAATACACATCCACACGCACATACATACAAGAATGGCCAATAAGTACACAAGAAAGTACTTAGTGTCAGTTGCCCATGGTACTGAAGTATGAATTAACCCCACAAACATGTGAAGATACACACCCCTTAGAACGGCTAACATTTTAAAAGACTGACAACATTAACTGTTGCTGAGGATGTGGATTAGTCCACAGAAACCAAAGAAAGTAAGAAACGAAATCTTTGAGTATTTTTGTCTCTCATCCAAGTTCTTCTTCTCATAATTAGCAACTGCTTTTATCCTTGTCAGATTCTTTGACTATGAAGCTACTCCTGTTTATCCACCATCTGATGTGTTTGACATCTAATTAACCAACATTTACACAAAATTTTCAGAGGCCAGCTGACAGCCGCTGTCTGGGAAGAGCCAAAGGGTGAGATAAAGAAAATCTGTTCAACCATGACACAGGAGAATAATAAACACTAGATGACTTCCTTCTGGGAGGTGCTGTGGTCATTTCCTTTTCAGTTTCTCTGGGGTTTGTAAATGGCCTCTCATCCCTACTCCCCCATCCCTACCCCATAGTGACTTCAAAGCCAATGAATGAGAATTCACCTCGTGAATATTGGCCACCCCCAGAAGGTGAAAGTTCAGAAATGGAGGAGTGAGACTCTGTTGCAATGGTGCCTTGGTTTTCTCTATTATTCTTGGGGAAATATGCCAGCTTTCTTTTCTTTAATAGACACATTTTAAAAAGTGACCCAACATTTAATAACTATGGTTTACAAATAGCTACCTAGCACAGCCTGTGGAAGGTGGCAGCCATCATGTCCATAGAATATAAAGTCCCAAGAACAGGTGAGAGAAGGAAATTTCTTCCATCTGGACTTCTAAGTAGTAATTTAAAAACTTATAGATTTTGCTTAGCTTCATAAAAAAATGGAAGAATTGCAGGGCCCTAAAGTAGCTCCAAATGTTATTAGGCCATATGTCCTGGGGAGTAAGTGGCTTCTGCCGTGCCTCTTACTCATGTCATTGTGTGGGTGGCAGCGTTCTGGCCAACAATGACCATGCACCGTTTGGGACTGAGTGACTTTTATAACCACCTCACTAGGTTATGGAGAGTTCTCCAGAGCTGACAGCACAGGGCTAATTAGAAAGGCAACTCAAGTTACTTACCAGATAATGAGGGGGGAATGCCTGTGATTTAACTTTTACCTACAATGTTCCCTGTGGGGTTTTTGAAGAGATGTAATCACCTCCTCATTACTGCAAAGTGTGACTTGGTGTGTGTTTTGTTGTTGCTGCCATAGCTGTCTCCTCCTCTGAGCTCTCCATGAGCCCAGCAGTTATTGTCCTGGAGCTTATTTTAGGTACTCCATGAAGACCACTGTTAAGATTTCCAAGAGTCAAACGTGAAACACACATGCTCGGTAGTTAGTCTAACATCTTCCCTAGTGCACGAAGTTCCTCATCAACACACCCTCCATGTGTCCGGTCTCTGCTTCGCACACCTCCAAATGGGGAACTCCCTACCTCACTTGGAAGCCCATTTCTTCATGAAGACAGTTCCTAAAATTGAACTGAAGTCGCTCTCCTACTTTACTGGTTCTAATTCTTCCTTCTACCATTCAAGAAAACAAGTCATCTCTGATTTCCAAATGATGGCTTCTGTGTCATACTCATGACTCACTGCCCAAGTGCTGTCAACCACCAGTATCCTCCCCTCCGCCAATGATATGTCAATAGAATTCTGACTCTCTCTGTTCCTTTTTCTTTTTCCTCCT
Source organism: Suricata suricatta (assembly GCF_006229205.1). Taxonomy (NCBI): domain Eukaryota; kingdom Metazoa; phylum Chordata; class Mammalia; order Carnivora; family Herpestidae; genus Suricata; species Suricata suricatta. The sequence continues at coordinate 176,201,716 of NC_043701.1, read as the reverse complement.
TTCTCTGCTTTTTGGTTTTTCCTTCTTTCTCCCTTCCTTCATCTCTTCCCTTTTCCACTCTTCCTTCCTTTCTTTTTATCAAAAATCACTGTCCAGAAACACAATCACATGCTTCTCCTATTCCCCACAGTCTCTGTGGAAGGACTAGACTCAGATCTGCTCCGAATAAGGGCAGCTCTTAAGAGAGCTCCATAAAAACAGAATTTGGGATCCCATTTACCCACGGAATCATGATGAAAAGTTTGCTTTGGCATCATATTTTTTTTTCCCAGAATGTTAGTATCTACTGGACTCAAACCTCAACTTTTCATTTCACTGCACACCTACTGAGCACAAAGGGGCCTGAGAGTCAAGACACTTACTCGGTTCAATTCATATGACAAAGTTCTTGGGCTAATGTAGCAACTGACAGAAGGAGATGTATTTCATGAACATGAGGGCCTCCGGTAAGTGTCCTAAGCTTCCACACAACCACACAGCGGCGCTCTGCACGGGAGAAGAATGAGGCACAAACAAGTCAGTTGCAAGAGAAAAGGAGCAGGGGACATCAGCTCAGAGAGACTGCCGCCCCCACCAGCTCTGCGTTCCCATATTTATCAGAGAAGCGATCATCAATCAACAAAAGAGTTCAAGATTATTTTAGGGCTCAAAGAGTGCTCTCAAGAGAAAAAGAGAACTTGTTTAGGTAGGTAGTGAGTGTACTTTATAGTTGATCAGGGATAATCATTGAGTCTATCAGATCCAATAGTCTCCGAGGAAGTGGGGAAGTCAACACAAAAGAAGCAAGCGGATCCACCCAGAGAGGGCCAGGCGTCCCAGCTGCTCGGCCTGGTGTCCTAACTCAGCCGCTTTCCCAGAGGGACATTACAATGTGTATTTTACTTAGAGCTCTATTAATCACTATATAGTTTTGTATGATGTTTTTCCCCAAAGCTGCATTTTAAGTATCACATTGTTCTGAGGGGCCGTCACATTTCCCCCTTTCTGTTTATGCACGAGCAGGAATGTTGACTTTGCAACTTCTTGGTCCATTAATCGTCTGAAGGATTTTTGCGTGCATCTGAAGACTAAACATAGAAAAATTACAGCAATAAAAAGTATAACGATTCCTCCTATGAGGCCTATGCCAGCTTGTTTTATCCGAGTAAAGGGACTTAGAGAGGATATAACATTATCGATTTGCTGGGCAAAGCCTATTGCCTGTGTCATCCGTAAAGAAGAGTGTGCCGTGCCTTGAATAGGACCTTGCAGTTGTCATTCATATCTAATGTTAAATAACCACCATAATGATTAGTTAAATGGCGGTGGATCTCATCCCATGAAACTTCTGATTGGTTATAGGGATAAGGGGTGATGCAAAAGTCTGTAACATTCCAATCACATAGAAGACCAAGTCTGAGCTTTGTGTTTTGAACTTCGTCCCCAACATAAATCATGGCTGATTCTAAGTCAGAAGCTCTTTCCTCTAATTTTTGATCAATAATACTCTGTTGGTTCCAAGCCTTGCTCACCTTTCCATGCCATTTTTGAACAAAATGTGTGGTTTGTACTGTTTGGTGTAAGGCCATTCCCAGCAGCGGTAGCAGTTGCCGTGATAGCTACAGTACCCAGGATCGTGGCTGTCAGCATGCCTGTAAATCTTTTTGTCCTCTGTAGCCAATCATTCTGGACTATTAAAATCACATGCATGTCGGGAGAGCTTTCCCAGACTTGGGGGTGCTTTACAGGTAGCCATATTCCCAATCTTCTATGGGTTACAAGAAGAATATTATCATCAAGAGTTAAATTTCCATCAATACAAGTAAACATCCGGCAGCGGGGGCAATATAATTCTCTTTTTGAAAGTTCAAATGTTATTTTTCCTACTATAAATACATAAATGTTGTGTGCGCGGGCGCCCAGAAGCAAGGACGTGAGGATAAGGGAATGAGGAAAAGAAGAGAGAGAGAGTCAAAGGATGGGGACGGAAGGAGCAACCTGAATGGTGCCCATACTGCCGCTTTATTCCTCACAAGCAAGTAGTTTTATACCGACAGTCGCAGCTGTAAACAATCCCGGAAGATTGCCAGAGCCTGAAGCACAATCAACATTCCAACTCAAGAAGCATGAAGGTCATTTGTACAATTAACATCGTAACTCAAGTAACCTAATCCTAGAGAAACGGGGGCAGCTGCAAGGGTTGTAAGGGCACGAGATCTTTGGCCCAGTCGCACTCTCCCTACTGGCTCCTGGCTGCTGCTTCCCACACATAAGGGTCATGAACATAGGCCTTTCACCACTCTTGTTCTAAAAGAAAAAGGTCTAGAGAATATCGCCCATTTTGATGAGTACAAGAACCATTTCATACTGTGACGTGACCCAGGGCAGCAGTTATTTTCCATAAATTCTTTTGTTTTTTTATGGTATTCTCCAAATGGGGCAGGCATGGATAATCCGCATCCGTGCCACTGGATGGATCCATTACCCCATGTGGAGGTCTGGGGTATTATTAGATGTTTGAATATATGCCATTTTAGAATCTGATGTGAAGAGCAAGCTCTCCCGGTGCAGTTGGTGACTGCCATCCCCTCGGGGCCCCGTCCCATAGAGTCCCCTAGGAATCATTCGCCAGAACACTGGGAAAGGGGGCTCTCAAGTCCTCCCATAATGGCCGGATTCCTGCATCAGACTATGTCTGTGCCATTTTGCATTTTTGAACGGGAGGTGCTGCCGTGCTAAAATCGATACCCTTTTTCTCCTCTGATTGAAAGCTCTCAGTAGATACAAGGTGGAGTAAAGGTTTACTAGAGCTATTATTACGAGGAGAAGCCAACAGCCATCTTTGATCTGCCGGCATAAGACAACTGGAGTGATTGCCAAGGCATATCAGCCTAGATTGACATCCCAAGGTCAGAGTGATAGGTAAGCCTTCTTCGTGAGGTATTAAAGGTAATCGGAGATCAAGCACTCCAGGAACCCATTTTGAAGCATTAAGATATACAGGAACCATATCATCACCCCATTCAATTGGGTGTAGCAAAGGCAGATTAGGTATGTAGACCCAGCAAGTGAAATAATCCATTTGAGTCTGACAACTAGGGAAACTTACTGCCACCGTGATGAGGACCATCATAGTGACAGCCGTGTTGTTGGGAGTAAAGGGGCATTGCTCATTCTCCAAAATCTTTTCTGCCTTCTTGGTGAGCTTCTTTATCTGTCCCCAAGTTGGAATTTGTGTTAGATCTGTCCCTGGAATCATGATCCGGGTGCTCCTTATGGAAGGACCCTCGAAGCTGATGATTGGAGCCAATGGCTCGAACCTGAACCTCTTCCTTTTGCTCATGTGGAACCTTAATAAAATGAGAGGGAACCCAACGGGCTTGACAGCCCTGTTAGGTAAGACACAGGCGTAACCTTTTCCCCATGTTATTAGATTACCCGATAACCATTGATGAGAAGTAATATCTTTCCACCAAGTGGGTGGATAAGTTTGATTTTGTTCTCCAAGGACAAAATGCTGCTCTATTACTGCAGTATCATTATCATCATGATTCAAAAAATTTAGAGTAAATAAAGCTTGTGGTAATATTTCTTGAGGAGGACTCTGTATTCCCCCTTTCTGTTTAAGAATTTGTAGTTTTAGAATTTAATTTGTTCTTTTAACAATTTTTTGTCTTGAGGACTATAAGGGATTCCTGCTATATATTTAATATTTCATAATTATAAAAAGAATTGTAATTTTGTAGACTTGTAAGCTGGAGCATTATCTGTTTTGATAGCTAACAGCATTCCCATTACTGCCACTGCAGCATGGAGATGTCTGATAACATGTGTGGCCATTTTGTCCATTTGAGCTGTGGCCCAAATGAATCTGGAATAGGTATCGATCGTCACATAAACAAATGATTGTCGTCCGAAGGAATGGACATGAGTGACATCCATTTACCATAATTCATTGGGAGTTAACCCCCTTGGATTCATCCTGGCAAGTTGAGGATGGGTGTTGATTGCGGCACAGGATGGACATGATTGTAAAATTTTGTCAGCTTGTTCTTTGGTGATATGAAACTAATATCACAATCCTTTTTTACTGGCGTGAGTTAATGAGTGGAAATCAGAAGCCTTTTGAAATACAGAAAAAGTGAGCAAGGCAGCAATTGCATTTCCTTCAGACAATGGTCCTAGAAGGCCTGAATGACGATGAATATGGGTGTAGTAGTTCTATGGGTGGCACAGAAGGGAGAGGATTGAGGACGAATAAATAGTGTAGTTTCTGAAACAGGGTTTGTAAAGAATTATCAGAGGTGGAAATGGTAGCAGTTTCAATATGATTTAAAATATAGATGGTGTATAATGAGTCAGAGAGGAAGTTAAAAGCTGAAGAAACACCCTGAAAGAGAGTTATAATTCAGATTTTTGTGCTGATAATCCTTCAGTAGATATACCTTTTTATGTGGGTCCATGATAGCATCTCTTACCTTTTATTGACCCATCAGAAAAATAGGACCATCAGGCAGTGGAACAGTAGAGGTAATCTTTGGCAAGATAAAGGCCGTCCATTTAAGAAAAAAGGTAATAGGTAACGAGGGATAATGTGAGGATGTAGATCCTGTAAAACCATTTAAAGCAATTTGCCAATTTATATTGATTTGAAAGGCATTCTCTATTTGCATTTCATTTAAAGTAAGACTATACTTTCAGGATCAAGGCCTTGAATCTGTCCGGTTCTTTTTCTTCGGACATGAATTAAGTGTCCCACATGGTCCAGATAGGTGGTCAAGGTTTTGACTGTGTTATTTGGTAAAAATAGCCATTCCACTATTAATTCTTCTTGTATAAGCAACCCAGTAGGAGTGTGAGGGGTGTGGAAAATAAGGAGAGTCAGTAAAACATCAGGCAAAATTTGGTCAGTTTGCATTGATTGGATTAGATGTTCAACAAAGTGGAACTCCTTGAAAGCTTCCTTAGAAAAAGTCCGAGGACTTCTGAGGTTGGGATCCCTTTTTAAGGTCACAAACAAATGTTGTAGCGCAGAAGTAGGAATTCCAATTTTTGGTCTAATCCAATCAATAGCTCCTAACAATTTTTGAAGGTTATTTAAAGTTTTAACATAATCCTTGCATATTTGAATTTTCTGAGGTCTAATATGAGTTTTATCCCTTATATACCCTAGATATGAGAATGGAGAAGACGTTTGTATTTTTTCAGGGGAGATAATTAGGTTAAATTTATCAAACTGTGATTTAAGCATGACAAAGGCCTTCTGTAATTGTTCAGTATCAGATGCTGAACATAAAATGCCACCCATATAGTGGGCGAGATAGATTTGTGGAGATTTTTCTCTGGCTGGTTGAATTATTTTAACAACATATTCCTGGCCTATGGTGGGGCTATTTAACATTCCTTGAGGCAAAACCTTCCATTGATAGCATTTAGAAGGCTCTTTTAAATTGATGCTAGGACAGTGAATGCAAAACAAGGACTGTCTTCTTTGGCTAAAGGAATAGTGTAAAAATAATCTCGTAAATCTATAATAATCACAGGCCATTCTCGGGACCAAATCTGGAGAGGGCCACCTGGGTTGTAATGAGCCCATGGGCTGAATAGTAGAATTAACCATATGCAGGTGTGTTGGCCATCGCCATTTTCCTGATTTTTTCTTAATAACAAACACAGGTGACTTTTAAGGACTATGGGACTCTTCGATATGTCCCTTTTGTATTTGCTCCTCTATTAAGGTTGGTAAGACTCTTAGTTTTTCTTGCGTTAAGGGCCACTGCTCCACCCAAATAGGCTTGCCATTCTCCCAGTAAGTCAAATGGGCTCTGGAGCAGTGGCCCTCGGCAAAAAAGCTGGAAAGTATCCTTTGGAGATGGTATGACTCATGAAGCTCCCATTGACTTAATAAATCTCGACCCCATAAATTAACGGGCAAGTCAATGATACAGGGTTGCAAATATCCTTTTTGGCCTTCAGGCCCTTCACATGGAAGAATATTTAGGCTTTGATCCACATTAGTTGCCTGACCTAGTCCAGTAATAGTGATAGAGGCCAGGCCATAAGGCATTTTTTAGGCCAGTGTTGAGAACTAATGATGCAGGCATCTGCCCCAGTGTTGATCAATCCAGAAAAGGTTTTTCCTTGAATTTTAATGTAACAAACGGGTTTGTCTTGGTACAGTTTTTCAATTAAGTATGTGCCAGCCTTCCCCGTGCTTCCAAACCCCCTGGCACTTCTTTGTTTATTCAAATATTGTCCTTTAAAGTAGGGGAGAAGTAGTCATTGTGTAATATTATCTCCTTTCTTTAAATGGTACAGGACGAAGGTAGACATTAGGGCCAATATCTCTCCTTTATAATCTGAATCAATAACTCTGGTATGAACCAAAACTCCCTTAGAAGTAAGACTAGACCTCCCTAAGAGACCCCAGTGGTGTTTTCTGGCAGTGGCCCAAAAAGATTAGTAGGAATTTTTGTGGGTTCTGTAGCAGATAACAAAATGAAATCTCTAGGAAAGGGAATATCTAAACCCGCACTTGCTGGGGTTGCATGTAGGTGAGGCGGCTGGAAATGTTGGGATTTGAGGAGAGGGAGCCCCCTTTTCTCTCGGGGCTGAGGGCCTGCCCCGAGACAAGTTTCCTGATAGGAGAGATCTATTTTTATGAAATTTGGAATGACATTGATTGGCCCAGTGATTTCCTTTGTGGCATCTAGGACATATGGCAGGGGCATTATTTTTATGATTTTTTGAGTGAAATTTTCCTTTTTGTTTACATTAAGCTTTGGTATGGCCTGATCACCCACAATTAAAACACTGCCCCCTAAAGTTTGCATTATTAAAGGCCCCCATGGCTTGCGCCAACAAGTCCGCCTTGTAGGTTTCGGTTCCAACCCCTCGACATAATTTGATATAATCAGTTAGGGTGCCTTTGCCTTTAAATGGCGCTATCACCTTTTCACAATCAGCATTGGCATTTTCGTATGCTAGTAGTTGTAAGATGGTATCTGCTGCCTCAACATTACTAATCTGCATTTAATAGCCTCCTGTAATCTAGCAATAAACTCAGTGTGAGGCTCCTTGGCGTGTTGGACTGTTCTCTGAAAGGAGGCATTGGCCGAGAGTTTAGAGGCCATTTATCCCCAAGCGTGCAAACAGCATCGTCTCAACTGTTCAACTGCTTGGTCATCCATTTGTATTTGATCTTGCACTCTAGCTCAGGCACCAAACCCCATAAGTTGATCTAAAGACACGGGGATGGTATTAACCCTATTATGGGCTGCAGCCATTTCAGCATGGTCCTGCCACCAGGTTCTAAATTGTGAAAATTCACTGGGCGATAAGACTTCTTGCCACCAAAGATCAACTAGTCAGTAGATACAAGCCGAATAATGCCATGCGTGAACAGTGAATTGGCACCATAATTTTGTACTGCCTGCTTAAGTATTTTTTGCTTAATATTTTAGGGGCACCTGGGTGGCTCAGTCAGTTAAGCGGCCGACTTTGCTCAGGTCATGATCTCACGGTTTGTAGGTTCGAGCCCCTGGTCGGGCTCTGTGCTGACAGCTCAGGGCCTGAAGCCTGTTTCAGATTCTGTGCGTCCTTCTCTCTCTGTCCTTTCCCTGTTCACACTCTGTCTCTCTGTCTCTCAAAAATAAATAAACATTAAAAATTTAAAAATATATATTTTAAATGGGAAAGGCTCATGAATAACCTCAAATATACCATCAGGGTGATTAAAATCCTGACCAGGAGCAATATGCTCTCCAATAATGATTGGAAACCTAAAATGTAAGGTATCTAAATCCCCATTTTGCTTGGCCTCTAATAGGCCCTTTTGTATGGGGGATAAGATGGTCCTCCATGTCTCATAAAATGAGGGGGCTGACGGCATTGGCATGTAACAAATATTTCCATCTTGTCTGCCTGTAACGGTGGAGGGGGAGGAAAGTCCTCATCTTGACTTTCTTTTAGAGTAAGTTTATTTATATCAATACCTTCTGGGACTGCATCTTCTGGGCTGTCCTTTTCTATGTTAGTATCAGATTTTTCATCACCATCAGACTCTGGCGTCTGCAAAAGCTCCAGATGGAGTGGATAAGTGACCGAGTAGACCATATCATAACCAGAGTTGGTTTTCCTTTGGCATGCAACGTCTTAAGCTCATGTCCCACCTTTTCCCAGGTCTGCAGATCTACAGTCCCTAATGTGGGGAACCAGGAGCAATGTTCCTTAATGACCTGTAAAAGCTCCAAAAGTTTGCCCTTGCTGGCTTTTGCTCCACTGGCCTTCAAGAGCTGCCTTAGCAAACATATGTAAGGGTATTACTGGTCTGTACTTTCAGGGTTACCCAGGCCCCCACGATAAGTACCCACAACTCACCAGCGGGAGAAGGGCACGGCCGGGCAGAAACCACATTGGGGCTGCTTCTCTGGTTCTCGTTTCAGGTCCCTGTTTGGGCATCACTTGCTGCCTTCCTCAGTGGCACAAGGGAGAAGAATGAGGCACAGACAAGTCACCTGCAAGACAAAGGGAGCAGGGGACATCAGTTCAGAGAGACTGTCGCCCCCAATAGCTCTGCATTCCCGTGTTTATCAGAGAAGCGATAATCAATCAATAAAAGACTCTAAGATTATTTTCGTGCTCACAAGAAAAACAGAACTTGCTTAGGCAGGTAGTGAGTGTACTTCATGGGAGAGCAGACATAATCAATGAGTCTTATCAGATCCAATGGTCTCCAAGGAAGTGGGGCAGTCAACACAAAAGAAGCAGGTAGTTCAACCCCGAACTGCCCCAAGTTCCCAGCTGCGTGGCCCCCGAGTCATAAATCAGTGCTTTCGCAGAAAGATATTACAATGTGTATTTTCCTTAGAGCTCTATTAATCATTATATACTTTTGTATGATTTTTTCCAAAGCTATATTTTAAGTATCACATTACTCTGAGGGGCCCTCAGGACGCAATGTGAAGACACGGCCTGAGTGCACACCAAACTCAGTGGCTCCCTTGCCCAGTAAATGGTGGTGCTTCTCTTTTCATAAGCATCAACTGAGATTCTGGGAACCCTCCACCTGCCTGAAGGGGGATATGCCATTCACAAAAGGAGGGGGCCATTACTTGCAACCCTTGTGAAACAGTATCATTGTTAATTCTAAAAAACAATTTACAAACCGTATTTGTGTTTTGTGATTGCTTGTGATATTGGCAGCATGTTATCCGGCTTTCCTCTTGTTTCTACAGGAAACAAAGCACAAAGATGGCATTTTCTCCTCCGATCACGTCAAAGCTCAGAGTGGATTGTAAATGTGTATTTATTTATATTCACATATTTGGAGAAATTGTACAGCCAGATCCCTGCGTTTTCCAAAATGACATAATGGCTCTCAGGAACAGGGTGAGATCGTGGCTCGGAGCCATCAGACGGAGGATGGCAGTTGCCGCCCAGCTGCAAGTACAGAGTCGGGCCGATGAAGGCAGGCGGTGGAATTCAAACCAGCATGTTGCGGTGGTTTGCATTCAGCCCGCGTCACCCGAGACAGGAAAACAGTGTGCTGCTGATGGGAAAAGCTGAGTAACACCAAGTTCCAGTCCACGGGTTCCAAGCATCAGCTTGGACGACGGGGAGCCACGGCGAGTTGCAGGGCTGGAGGACAGCAAGCGAAGGGATGGGGAGCAAAAGAGACTCATCGAAGAAAACTTGGGACTCAGAAAGGCTCCCACTCCGGAGAAAGGAAACCAGGGGGCCGGGTTGTCTGCCAGGGCTTGGACTCGGTTACTCGGCACTTGCTGAAAGCAGTGCCCAGTTCTGTTCAGGCACATGAAATGCAAAATGAAACTCAACCTGGCTACAGAGGAAAAGGGAATTCACTGGTTCAAGTAACTGAAAAGCCAGAGGTCTCTAGCACAAATGGTGGCAAGTGGGGGAGGGGGGCACAGGTGATGTCATCCATTTCCTCCTCTCCATTTTGGGCTGTGATTTCCTCTGTGTGGGCTCCACCTGCAAGCAGAGGGGCCTCTTCTGCTGGTAAGACAGCTGCAGTCAGTCGAGGTTCCCATCCCATCCTCTGCGACCTCAGAAAAAACAGCTTCCTTTTCATGGTTCCCACACAAGTCTTGGAACGGAGGCTCAACGGCTCTGATTGGTCCATCCCTCAACCAATCACTAAGGTCAGAGGGATTTGATATTCCAATTCGCCAAGCTAGGTCACATGCTCCCCCTCTGATTCTGAGCTCGGGTAAGAAGCCCGTTTTACTGCGTGGATAGAGGGAAGAGGAGATTGTTCCCCTCCCCCACTCTCCCAAAGTTAAATGCTATCAGACAGAGCGTGTGCAGGACGTAAAACAAAAGTGGATAACCACATCGAAATCACAAAATTGGTAGAACGGGCTGGGGAAGCGTTTATGGAGGCCAAGGGACTGCTATGTACAACGCAAAATGGTGGTTAGCATCCCAAATAAACCTACACTTTCTGGGGATTCTGTAACTGGTCAGGGTTCTGCTCCTTCCAGCCATCATTTTGATCATTGCCATTGTCGAAGTACTGTAACTCCCAACCTGGTCTTGTCTGAGGATAAAAGCATGAGATGTTCCAGGATGGAAATGAATTTGGCCTCATCAGTCGTCAGACGTTTTGAGGGCTGATCATGTTTAAAATACATAATGATTGCCTTTATTCTTGGCAGCTTGTTAAGTTTTCATGTTTTCTTTACTGACTCACTAGTGAAGCCACTGTTACAGCTTATTATTTCATGAAGTAATTTTCCAGTGTGAACTTATAAAGTAGTAGATGCTTCTGTGTTTTTCTGTTTTGGTTTTTTAGAAGTGCCAGGGATCATCATTTCTAAGTTTGTTGATTATGTTGATGCCTCTCCAGAGTGTTCTATGGCCCTTAATACTAGAGAATGGAAAGAGATTGTTCTGAAAGTCAGAGAGAGCAGACAAGAGCCTTCTGGCTGGTGGGATTCATTTAAGAGGCCAAGAGGCAATGTCTTCTCTCTATAATCTGTTAGTCATTCCTACTGACTCACAGTAATTCCCTCTCTGGAGGCAAGTCCCCACCATATGGCTGTTTCAACTGCTGGAAGAATTCAGTGATGTTTATACAGCAAAAAGGTCCTGTGACTCCAGGCAATCGATCAGAGTCAAGTGAAACAGACCAGTTTGGGCTATGGCATGGCCCTGGCTGGCACTGCCAAGGATGTCATTTTAGCCTCCATACTCTTCTTCCTGACTACCCACTCCACTCCTGACCTAGCCACTCATTCCACAAATGCTGGACTACAGGTATCAGGTCATGAGTAAGAGAGAGAATGTGCAAAAAATGGTAGGGGTGGGGTGGGGGCAGTTGCCTGGGTGGCTCAGTTGACTGGATGTCTGACTCTTGATCTTGGCTCAGGTCATGATCCCCGGGTGGTGGGATTAGGCCCTGAGTCAGGCTTTGAGTACAGTGTGGAGCCTGCTTGGGATTCTCTTTTTCTCTCTTTCTTTCCCTCTGTCCCTCTCCTCTGCTCCCATATGTGTGCTCTCTCTTTCTCTAAACAAACAAACAAAAGCCACAAAAGAACATCCAATCTTCTCTGATCATATTCCTATGCTTTCATTGTCACACATGAGCCTGAAGGAAATCAAAATGTCACCCCAAAACATGACACTTGACATAAAAACTATTTGGGGCTGAAGACTATGAAGAAGCAAAATTTAACCAAGTAAATGTGAAGATCTAGTTGGTTTCATTCATTGATTCACGAATGGGCAGTACCCCATGGAGCAAGTGCGGGGGAGCTCTGCGGAGTTGTACGACATGGAAGGTTTTTATAGGAAGAAGAATAGGGCAAGGAGTTAATAGCCAAAGACATGAAAGGATTGTTTCAGACAAGGTCACCCTCCCTTAGGGGGAAGGGCAGGGGGTCTTATGAAGTGGATTACCTCATCTTTCGTTGGGAGGTGAACAGAACCCAAGTGACAGATTACCTCATTGGTGCTGACCAGAAAATTCCAGATTGATTGGCCTAAAATTCTACTGAAGAGGTTGAAACTGCATTAAGTCTTGGTGTGATGTCCTGGGGGCGAGAGATAACACCTTGGGCCTGTAGCTTTCTTTTTAACAAAGAAGATACAAAAACACCCAAAAAACAAAACAAAGCAACAAAAGAAAACCTCTAGGCCCTTCCCCATTTGCCTAAAAGCAGGACTACATTTACAAAGTGTCCCCTACCCCTTTCTCTGTCAGCAAGGGAGAAACTTTAGACCCTTATCAATGTGGAGACAGTACCAACCTGACAAATCTACATTAAAAGCTTTCTTAGCTAGGCTTTATCTAACATTAGTTTTCAATCTATGGACTTTCCCAAAGCTTGCAGCCCTTGGAAACCAAAAATTGCTTTCCTTTGTCCTGTCATTTCTCTACAAACTTACTGTTTGTTGAAGGTTCTACAGAGGTCTGAATTGGAAGCCACCTCTTTGAGCTGCTCATCTCTGGATACTACACATGTAATACACACATTAATAAACTTGTTATTCCCTTCTTAGTCTGTTTTGTTTCAGACTCGAGCTGAGAACCTGAAAGGGTAGAAGGGAACAATACTCCCCTGCCCCTACAAGCTTGATAATCTCCTTGAGGGAGGGTCAAGATGAGGCTTGTCCAGGCTCACACCCGCCATCTTGGATCCACTACCTACTAAGGCTTGAGGAATCCATCTCAGAGGGATTGTAGAGGTTGAAAGTCAGCTCTGCAGATCAGTCAAAATCACTTGCATATTCAGGAAAGCTACTACCCTGCCCTCTCACTCTTTTGTATAGCTCTGTCTCATACTCTAGGCCTCCTTGAAGTCATTGTCCCCCATCCTTCCCAAGGAATCAAAATGTAAAGTAGCCAAAGGGCCCTTGAATGTGCCCATGCCAACAGAGACCCAGAGTTTATGCAAATAAAAGCCTTTGTTAAGACACCAGCCACCCTCTAGCAAATTTTCTTCTGTGAGTTTCTGAACCAACTTCTTTGCTTCAATGTCTTCTCTTTTCATTTATTCATCATTTTCATTTCTTCTTCACTCACTCTTTGGGACAATTTTCATTACCTATTGGACAGCTCAGTGTTCCAAAGGGTCAAAGATGTGTTGTGAACTGTGACAAGCGTGCTGCAGTGCACACAACCCAGCCCCGCCCTATCTTCTCCCTGATGCGACTTGGATTGTCAGTTGGTCTTCTGCGAACCCCAGATCATTCTCCTTCAGAGTTAAGCCACTGCATTATCAGTCCAGTTAGTAATCATGGCTTTTACCCACTATTAATTAAAGGTGAAAAAGAGACTAAGCCCTATGTCCATGGGGTTCAGAGGACAGAACTTCAGAAATCATCTAGTTCAAAGCTTCATGGTTGGGGATCACTGGTAGCCCCTCTCTCCAAGATCAGTCAGTGTGAAATAGAAAAAACAAGAGCCAGTATGTCTCAGGTATGTGCCAGGTGCCAAACATGTTTGCTACATACTTTACATGCATTGTTTACTTAATTCTCAGAGTAACTTTGCTGGTGAATACTGTCATTTCTGCCATTTTACAGATGAACAAACAGAGGGATAGAGAATCCAGGGAACTTGCCCAAGGCCACATGGGAGAGCTGAGATACGAATCTGTGGGTCTGAGTCTGTGTTTGAGCTAAGAGCTCAGTACTTCTAGAGCTGTCGCACTTACCCACCTACTCAGCTCTACTTTTCCAGCACTGAACTAACAAATAGATGCGGAGTAAAAGTTACCCACCTGTTCAATGTCACTGAGCACACACCTTCCATCATAGTCTGGCTAAGACTTGGAAATTACAAACTGAAGTGGGCAGGCCATGTCAAGTTACTTTATTTTCTTCAAATCGAATTCATTGTGACTCTCAGTGCCTACCCCAATCCTACTGGCCCGGTTCAGTGACCTGGGGGTCTGTCCTTACCCTACACTATGGAAAGGCTCTGGGATCTTATATCGAGAACACTTGAGGGGTCTCATGATTACCCCAGTATCCACCAACCCACTCACAGCCCAAACCCAAGTTGCCACTCAGATGCAGAAATTCTGCTGATTTCTTGCCACTCCTGTATCCATCACTCTTTGTTGAGGCGAAGGGCTCCAAGGCATTGGGATCCCTCCTCTGTGGGGCAGACCACCCAGCTAAACCTCCACATTACCCAGAAGCTCCTTTTCCCCTCACCAAGACCATCCTGGTTCACAGTCGCCTCCCCACTATGAGCCCCGTGAGCGCATGAATATCTTGTTTTGTGCATGGATGTCTCCTCAGTACCCAAGTCAGAGCTTGACATGCAGATTTGTGCTCCTTTGGCCCCTCCAGAAGACCCCCCCCCCGCCTCTGTGCACCTCCAGACCCTGCAGCACCATCCCTATGGTGGCTTTAGGCTACCGAGAAAAGCAGGTTCTCCCAGCAGGCCTGGAGGAGAGAAGAACTCATAGAACGGGGCCGCAAAGCCTCTCGTTCTTCCCAGTTTTTCAACTGCAAAGACCAAACCCAAACGAATCTCTCAGTAAGTCACCCTGCCCTTCACGGACCAGCCAACGAGCATCTAGCACTACTTACCCACATGCTAGCTGTCAGAAAAAAAAGACACAAGTGTGAAGGTCGTTGTACAAATTTCAAAGACCTTTCTTACTGAAATGACAAAGTTCGAGCGTTCCCTCTCTCGAGCACATGCACACTGAAAAGCATTTTTCTTGCCCACAGGCCTCTCTGGTGCTGCACAGGAGCGCAGCTTTCGGTACAGGGAGACTGATGAAGTTCAGTCTGGGAACCTACCACGCTCGGGCCCTGTGGGCAGATAACGTGACCAAAGAGAAACACATCAAGAGGCAGAGACACGGTTGCAGAAGGGGAGAGATAGAAGACAGAGTGGAGAAGTCACAGACACACCATGATGCACGCAGACCCCAAAAAGACACTTCGGAAGGACACAGAGACAGAAAAGAAATGGCTAAAGAGAAGACAGCAAGAGTTAGGATGCATCAGTGCTGAGATGCAAATTAGATGTCCCGTCTGTCCTTCCCCAAAGTTCACTCGTTTTGCCGGAAAGCAGTGGCTGGGCCACTGGGGCAGCTTAGGAAAACTGATTTCATTTAATGCAAACCTGCTTCAAGGCTCAGCCACTGAAAGAAGGAATATCTTTGCTATCGGATGCTTGTCCTCACTGCCCACGTGCTTGTCCGCGTGCACTCGTGTTTGGGACTTGCCTGCTCGGAGCTCCTCAGGTGCCGGATTGAAGCTCTCCTGACCTCTCTGGCCCGATGCCTCTTGGTTTGCGGTGATATGCTGTCATCAACAGGCCTGCAGCTCTGAGCGTGAAATGGCTTCCTGAAAGATCTCCGTAAATCAAGTTGCAATAAATGATATGAGGATGGCCTGGGGTGTTTGCCTGATAAATTTAAATTAGCGTCATGATCAGTCCTTAGTAAGGAAAAGACGGCTTTGGTCAAGCTGGTGGGTTTGCTGTGTCTAATGTAAATAACCTCTTTCTAGGTGTCTGGGTTTGGTTGGGTTTTTTTTTTGTTTGCTTGTTTGTTTTTGTTTTTGGCTTCTGTCTCCACACCCCAAAGAGGTAGCTTTGAACCTTCTGAAGTACTTCCAGAGAAGAACATTCCAGAGCCGGTAAAAAGGAAGGGCGGCAGATGTTATTTTATTCAGGAAGGCCCCCAGGGTACGATGGAGTGACTGAAATGACACGGGACAGGAATCCTGCATTCTCTTGCCTTTTGCTGTGTCACACTGATAGGTAACCTCCCCCTGAGGGGCCAACCTCCCCTAGACGCTGGTGAAAGGAACAAGAAGACACGCCCGCTCATGAATTCAGCAAGACATGACAGATCCCCTCGGTGCCAGGCTCTGAGCCAGGCCTTGGGGACAGTAGGGAGGAGCCGGAGGGGATGGCTGCTCAGGAAGGCCGCGCTCCGGTGAGGCCAGAAAGCGGGGGAGAGGTATTAGTTGGCTGGTGTGCCAGCTAAGGGTACAGTGCGGGCGCCCTGAACAACAGAGATGTGTTCTGAAGCTGGAGGTCTGAGGTCAAGGTGGCTGTGAGGGAAGGACGTGTTCCAGTCCTTTCTCCTCGGCCTGCAGATGGCTGTCTCTGCATGGTCCCCCCTCTGTGTGCGTCTGTCTCCAGACCTGGCTCCCTTACAAGGACACCAGTCAGGCTGGATTAGGGCCACCCTAATGACCTCATTTTAACCCAATTACCTCTGTAAAGACCCTGTCTCCAAATAAGGTCATGTTCCAAGGTCCTGGGGTTAGGACTTCAAAATATACATTTTGAGGGACACAATTCAATGTATAAGAATATATGAATAACATAGTGGTGACACAAATGATTTAAATAAGAAAATATGAGAGAAAAATAAATGTGGGGGGGGCGACTTGGAGAGGGAGCTCTGAGGAGGGGGCGTCTGAGCTGCGCCCTGAAAAGAGATCGAGCTGGGAGGAGCTGAGGGGCAGCAGCCAGTGCGGAGGCCGGAAACTGCTCAGCTAGTTACTGAACACGGAGGAAGAAGCATCAGAAGCCAAGGGGAGAGGAGATGGGCAGTGAGGTGGGTGCATCTCAAAACTAGAAGTCAGAAACAAAGGACAACAGATTGTGCATCTGCATGACAGGCTCTAACAGCTAAAAGCTTCATGAAAAGCAGACCTGGGGTCACCTGGCATGAGGGACAGGAGCAGGGCGTGGGGTGCAGAGGCACAAGAAGAAGCTTCTAGAATGAGGACACTTTCATATCTTGATTGTGGTGGTTATATAATGGTTTGCAGTGACCAAAATTCAAAAAGTTAGACATGTGAAACGGGTGAAGTTTGTTCTATGTAAATAATACCTTAATAAAAAGGAACACACGTGCACCCCCCGCCCCCCCCCCACACAGGTGCACGCATGGCTTCTGAGTGGAACCTGGATTAGGGGACGGAGGGGAAACGGGATGAGGGACCTCACGGTAGTTTAGGAGCGAGAAGGTGGCAGCTGGCAGTAGGTGACGAAGCGCAGCGGGAGAGGAGTGGATGCGGGTGTATTTTGAAGGCAGGTCCTAGAGAGCGGCTGACGGGTCTGATGAGAGAATCCCAGGAGACAG
Organism: Suricata suricatta; assembly: GCF_006229205.1. Lineage (NCBI taxonomy): Eukaryota > Metazoa > Chordata > Mammalia > Carnivora > Herpestidae > Suricata > Suricata suricatta. The sequence goes on along the minus strand of NC_043701.1, from coordinate 176,184,644 downwards.
GCCGGTAGGGCCGATGTCTGGGACTCTGGCTCAGGCAGATGAGCCCACCGTGGTCACCCGGTACAAGCACACAGCACTGACTATGAAACTGCACCCCCAAACCAAACATTTCTTTTTATTTTTTTCATGTTTATTTATTTTTTGAAGGAGAGAGACAGCACGAGCAGGGGAGGGGCAGAGAGAGAGGGAGACACGGAATCCGAAGCAGGCTCCAGGCTCCGAGCTGTCAGCACAGAGCCCGATGCAGGGCTCGAACCCATAGATCGTGCAATCATGACCTGAGCCGAAGCTGGACGCTTAACTGACTGAGCCCCCCAGGTGGCACCCCAGACATCATCATTCCTGAGACCCCTCCCTCCCTGGGTGGAAGACACCCCAGGAACCGCTGCCCAAGCCTCTTCTCCATTCTGTCCATGTGCAGAGAGGTGACAGAAGCCCGGGCTGTAGCCAGGGGCACCCGAGGACTGCTCACCGGTGAGTGCTCACCGCACAGAGTGATTCAGCAGCTCCAGGGTAACACGGAGCAATCAGCAATCAGATGAATAAGAAACCCCACCCTGTGCCCACCGACAACCCTGTGCCCAGGGAACCCAAGGACCTGGAGAAAGGGAACAGGGGCCACGTCCCTGCTCACCCCTGTCTGGCTGCGATCCACAGTTGAACCTGAGATGGGTCTCAGGCTCTGTCTTCACCTGAAGCCGGTGGGCTGGGCAGGCTTTGAACCCCCAGTGCCTCCCTGGTCCAGATACACTGAATCCTTTCCCCATACCAGGTGCCCAGCCTCCCTGCTGAGAACACACAGGCTCCCGTGGGGGTCATTGGCTCTTCCGGACATGCGCCTCTGCCCAAAGGAGCATCAGAGGAGCCCCACGAGTGGGGCTGCAGCACAGCACCCCGGCCTGAGTGTATGGTTAGGACCCAGTAATCTGGACCAAGGCTGCGAGTAGGCTGAGGCTGGACTCGGTGGAGGGGAGCCCAGAATGGGGGGCCCCTCAGTTCCCCAAGACAGGACTTCAGCCTCTTCCCTGGGGGCATGGCTGGGATGGTGGCCCAGGTACTGCTTCTCCCTCCAGGAGGGTCTTGAGCCCTGGGCCACCAGTAGGTGAGTCCCGCATGCCCAGCTCTGCTCCAAGGGGAGAGCGAGGTAGTGCCGGAGGGGCTGGGAGCCCTGGGCCAGGGCCAATCAGCCGCAGCCTGGAAAGTTCTCTCCTGGCCCCCACATCCCAGCTTAGGTCCACAGCTTGGGCTGTTTTTCCTCCCAGCCCCCACGTCTCCCCAGATCTCCACCCCTAGTGATTTCCCAACTTCCTTTTCCCCTACAGACCCCTGTCCTAGGAAGAACACATTCTCCTTCTGGAATGAACGCCTATTGATGAGGCTCTGATGGACTGCAAAACGTGGAGAAGGAGAGGCAACGGAGGAAGGGAGCTCGATTCTGTTTCTATTCTGTTTCGTTCGCTCAGCAAACACTACCTGAGCCTCTCCTGTGTGCCAGGTGCCTCCCGGAGCTGGGGACACAGAGGAGTCAGAGGCTGTGCTCCTTGGGGCAGGTAGTAGGGGGTGGGTGGGCCTGTAATAAAGCTGTTCCCGTGGCACACCGTGGCTGGGCCTCCCAAACCTCCAGGACCCCGAGAGCGAAGTTCCAGACCAGCCACCGGCACGAAGGATGTTGGAGAGGAGGGGACCACCCAGGAGAGGTGGAGCTCCGCAGTATTTTGAAACCTAAACATTCGGAGGGACGACACCCTTAGCTTTCCGTGGTCCCGTGAGGGCCTGCAGGGCAGCAGCTGACCAGGACCCTGGAAAGGCTTGGCGTTGACTGGCCAGCCGAGGAGAAGGTCAAGCAGATCTGCCTCGGGCCCGAGTGGGTGTGGTGACGAAAGGTGCAGGCTCTGGGCAGATTGCTGGGTTCCGGTCCTCCCTTGCTGTGTGACACAGCTCAAGTGTCCGAACCTCTCTGTGCCTCCCTTCCTCACCAGCACCTGGGGAGAGGGGACAGTGCCTCTCCCACAGAGCTGTTCCGCCTGGGACTGGGAGAACTAGGCGGCAGGGGGCGGGGCAGCCCTGCACACAGGGAGCACTCAGGAAGTGGGCGCTTCTGTTAGTTACTCATTTCTCTCTCTGCTCAGAGGGGCTGCCGGCAGCCCACATCTCACACCACTCCTGCCTGCCCCCCTTATCTTGTGGCTGGTCATGTGGCTCCTGGTCATGTGGCACCAAGCCCTCCAGGTCTACCATCCCCTCTACTCCCACCAACCCCGAGTCAGAGTTTCCCTCCGGGCTTGATGGCTGCCCTGCACTATCCTGCAAAGTCACTAGATTGTCGGTGGCCAGAGACAGGAGGGAAGCAGGTCCGGCTTGTCTGAGCAGCAGTGGTCAGGTAAAGGGAGGATGTCACGAGAGAGGAAAGCAGGACACCGCAGTCACAGGGCTGTGCAGATGTCCCCAGCTAGATGGCCTTTCCTGAGTGCAGAGTTTAGGCCGCACGAGACCCCCAACCTCTGTGCTGAGGAATCTCGGCTCAGCTCTTGGGGGTGGTGAGACCCGGAACCTGCTTCCTCACCTCTCTCTGGTCATCGGCCCGTGGCTGGCCCCTCGGCGAACGTGGAGGTTTCTGGGGAAAGAGAGCACTTGCTAGCCCAGCCCTTGGAGCCTCCTGGGACCTCCAGATCATCTCTGCTTTCTCTGCTCCTCCCGGAATCTGAGGGGTCTGGGCCCCAGGAGCCCGGCCCTTCCTCCCGACACTGAGGTGGGAGAGGACAAACCCGCACCAGAGATACCATGTCACACTTGCTTCCGCGGAGCCACAAGAAGCCGTCACCTGGGCCTGGATGCCAGGGTCTTCCTTTCGTAAGCTGTGTGACCCTGGGCAGATGGCTTGCCTTCTCTGATCCATAGTTTGTTCATCTATAAAGTAGAAATTGTATGAATGACTCCATTATTACCCACTACAACTATTCAAGTGCTCTTCAAAATCATGGCACTGGGTTCTTCAAAGGTAAAATACTAGGAAGCAATTTCTGGGGAAGGAGAGTTTGGGGTATAGAACTTATCTATCAATGCTTTTTATTAAAGTTTGTTGAGAGAGAGAGAGCAAATGTGCCCAAGTGAGGGAGGAGCAGAGAGAGAGAGGGAGAGAGAGAATCCCTAGCAGGCTCCACACAGTCAGTGCAGAGCCCAACACAGGGCTCGATCCCATGAATCATGAGATCATGACCTGCGCTGAAATCAAGAGTCAGACACTTTAACCGACTGAGTTGTGCAGGTGCCTCTCATCTATCAAAAATTTTAAACAAAAACGGTCACCATGGGGGACAGGCTTCTGGTGCACTTTTTCAGGAAAATCCACTCCTGTGGACTATCTGGTCCTCCCCGACCCAGCGCTAGATGACACTGAACAGCGGCTAACATTTATTGAGCGCCTACTATGTACCACACCCTGGGCTACGCAAGCACTCTCTGCACCCTCTTTCCTCACAAAAGCCCCATCTTACACACAAGGACACAGAGCCTTCGAAGGGGTCTGTGACCTGTTCAGGGAGGTGCTCAAGCTAGATCTGACCCCAAGCACAGCCCTGAGCTGACTCTTACCCGCCAAGTGCGGGAACTCAACACGGCGTCGTCATGACAGCACCTGTTCATCAAGTCGGCCTCATAAGGCACCCCCTGCTTTGGTGTAAGTGTTCCCCCTGACCTGTCAGCAGTGAGCCAGGAGTTCAAGTCCTTCTTGGGCCCAGGGGGCAGAGGTAGGGTCACAAGGCAGGCCAGGCTGACCAGCCAAACACCAGAATGTTCTGTAAAGTCTCTTTCAGGCAGTGGCATATGAAAATGTCACACCTGCAGACAATCTCCAGTGTGAGTGTGTGTGTGTGTGCGTGTGTGTGTGTGTGTGTGTGTGTGTGTGTGTGTGTGTGTGTTGGGGATGTCCGAATGCACTGTAAGAGGGGTCTGACTCTCATTTTAAAATGAGCCTGGGCTGGCCATCTCACAGAACTCCCTCTCCCTGAAGCTGGCACTGCCCTCTCTGGGGACACATCACCCATAGCTCCAGGTTATCCTGTGCACCCGGTACCTGCCCACAGGTACAAGCACTATTTTGTTTCCAAGAGCAGCAGCTTCTGGTTCACATTCTACAACCCTTAAGAAGCTCCCGAGCCTCTGAGCCTTTTTGTGACTTTTTCTGAGTCCACACTTTTCCCCAATAATTCCACCAGTTCTGTCAGTTCCGCTGTTTCCTCCTCCCTGGGCAGCAGGAGGACCTCCGGGCCCCTTCGGACCCCTGTCCCTTCCCGGGGGCCCCACGAGGATGCCTTCGCCTCGGTCAGGCCCTGCTCTCCCACTGCACCATCTGGCTTATTGCAGCACCTCTCTGCGATATTAATTCTTCCAAAAGCCAACAGTTGAAATTTACTGTGATATTAATTCAAATTTCTTAGATTGAGGATCCGGGCTCTCCTAAGAGGATAAACCACCACCGCCTGCTGGTGGCAGCCATTAGTGGAGGGGTCATAAGTCAGGGCTTCAATAGCAGATTATCATCGCTGTGTTCCCGGAGAAACTCTCTGTATTTACCTTCGAATGATCCTACAGTCTGCGGGGACTCCGTAGTCCCAGCGCCCGCTCAGACACCCCAGGGTTTCTGCAGTAACCACAACTGTCATGGCTGCGCATCTTACCTTCCTGATTACCAAGCCGCCCTACAAGGTCCTGCAAGGTGGCTGTTGTTCCCACTTTGCAGAGGCAGACAGTGGGCCTCACGGGGATGAAGCCATTTGCTCAGGGCTGCCTGGCCCCGTTCTGAGCGTCTCCTGTGCTCCCTGCAGCACCTGGGGGAGTGAGTGTCTGTTGATGATTAAGCCAAGAATGTGGACCTCATAGTGTGCAAGGTGCCCAAGGTCATCACGACTGTAGTCTGTTATCAGTCCGGGGAACTTTCTAGGGCAGATCGAGATCAGACGCTGCACCAGAGTCGCAGGACCATCGCCGGGTCTCACCCACCCCCCAGCATTCACTGTATGAAGGGGTCACTCACACCATCCCTGGGAGCACTGTCATTCCTGATTATCTGCAGACATCCACTAGCAGGTGGTCATGGCAGCATTGCAGGAGGAACCGGAAAGGTGCCTTTCTTTGAGAACGAAAATTGTCAGTTCCTTTAGTGCAGGACTTGTCAGAGCCTTTAATATGCTGTTGTACATTTTGGATCTCTAAGAGAATTTAGAATACGCTAACTACCTGCATTGTACTATGCTATAGTATACTGTATTATACTCTATTATATTATAGTTTGCCATATTGCATCATACTGTGCCATATTATACTATACACTACACTGCATTGCACTGTACATGGTCTATTACATCGTACTGTGCGATATTGTATTGTATTGCACTTTACTATATTGTATCATCTGTACTGCATTACACTGTATTGCACAATGCATATACTGCATGTGGAGTATAATACGTAGTCCGCGGCACTATACTGTATACTGTGTATTACGTGGTGTTGTACTGTATTGTACTATATTACATTATACTGGACTATATTGCGTTATCATATCATACTGTCTCTTCACAGTGCCAGACAAGTTCTGTGAAAGTCCCTTTGGGAAACACCAGTACAAGGTTAGGTCTTCTCTTTTCCTCCCCTCACAAAACAATTTCCCCTGGAATTCCAGAACTAAATCTCCACTCCCCAGATAGCAGCACTGCTGCAAACCACACTGAATTTTAACCCTAATTAAAATAGATTCCTCTGCACGGGCATGGTTTTCGTCCCAGGTGTCAAGGTCATTTTCGAATAGGTTAAGAGTTCCTCTTGACAAGAGTAGGGTCACCATGTCCCCAAGCAAGAGACATGACGAGAAGGGCTAGCCCCTACCCATCAAAATTCTGAAGGCAAAACTACACACAAGGGAAAACAGACTCACCGGGGAAGCACCACATCTTTAAAATTCATGGGAATTTTTACACTGAAATTAGCAATTCGATTTTTGAAACTGAGGAATCTGGGGGCTTTTGTTTTGTTTGGAACTGGGAGCCGAGAGCCAGATCAAAGCGCCCCGTGGGTCCTGCCCTGTCCTGGCTGCTGCGCTGGGTGTTCCGTTTGGGGTGTTCACCACAGTTTGAAACCACTGGCCGCTAGAGGCTGGGGGAACATTCCCGTGTAGATTACTACCTGCCAGGAAGTGTCAGAAATGTCTAGCTGCAGTTCGCAGGATGGACGGGCTCACCTTTGAAGAACACAGGTTTGCAAGCAGGGAGTGGCACTGGAAGCCTGATGTCTTCCATGCGTCTGCAAAGTCCTTGTAAACGGCCCCTCCAATTCTAGAGTAGTGATTTAAGTTCTTTAGGAGCAGTTTGGGTCATAACAAAAAGCAACTCTAGTGGGGGGAGAACAAAGAAAAAAGCAGCACCCCAGGGGCTGAAAAGGCTGGTTGCTCTCCCTTCCAGGCCCCCCTTACTTCGGGGGGTTGCGAGGTGACCTAGTTCTAGCCAAGGGAGGCAAAGAGAATTCTTCTGGACTGCTGGGAAATGCTTTCTTCCTTGTAAAGAGAGACTCCTTGTCACATGACTGGATTCCTTTCCTCCTGCATTCAAGCATGACTGAATGAAGATGTGATTCTGGGGGACACAGCAGCCACCTTGTGATCATGAGGGGAGTTATCACTGGCATCCTGAAGATGGTAGAGCAAGAGGATGGAAGGGGCTGGGGGCCTCTGAGACCACATACCTTTCAATTTCTTGTTATTTATAATATGAATAAACCCTCATCGGTCAGGGTGCTTTCAATTGGATCCTTTATGCCGTGCATCTTAAAGACTCTCAGCGGAAATAGCTATGTGATGTAAAATCATTCAGGATTTTATATAGGAAGGCAGATTCCAGACTTCTCTTGAAAAATCAGAAGATCCAACACTGGGCTTGCCTTCCTACCTGGCAGGAACCTGGGACTAAAGAGAGCCAACCACCTTTTACCTGGGGGATGGGGGGTGCACTTTAGCTGTGCTCGGCTTGCTCTCCCACCCACCCCCTGCCCTGCTCACCCCATTCCCTCCCCTGGTGCCTCCAGGTGTCTGACCTCGCCTGCTGCTCTCTAATTGGCCTCTGAGCAGGTTCACTCAGTGAAGGAAGAAGAGTCTCGCAGACCACAGCTGCCAGGGCGGGTTCTGACTGCTTGCACTGTGCACGACCTGCTCTTCCAGACAGGCTGCATTAGGAACCCCTCACATCCGGAAGGGGTCAGGGGCACACAGAAGTGCCATCGTCCACGGCCATTTTGTTAGTGCATCATGCTGTTACTCTTCTTTCACGTTAATAGAGCATAAAATTGAAATGTATGGAGCCACAAAAACACCTGCCTTTTGTGGACAGACAACGGTTCATTACAGCTGCCATCGCTTCACGTTATTATGTCCTTTGTAACTGTAATTTCATCAAAGCTTTTACGTGGCCTGGGGTAGGACTTTCCATTCAATTACCAGCATTAACAGGGCTCCGTTCTTTGTTACTTTGCACAATCCTTCCACTTACCTGTAAATGTATGTTATTTATATTAAATTTCCATTTCATGGCCCTGAATTTGAAGTCATCGGTAATGAAGTGTAACTCTCACGCTCACCGTGCTTGCTGAGCAGAGTTCTGATAAGTAGAGAATCAAAGAAGTATATGAGCTATATCAAGTTTTGTTTTTAAGACAGCATCAAAGGATCCTTCTCTTGCATTTTAATTTGTGACTATGTTTTTGAAAATTGTCAATGTTTAGTTGAAGCAGATTATTTGATTTTCTAGTTTTATGTGAATTTTAGCCCTGGATTTTAAATCATGTCTTATAAGTCGCTACGAATTGGCTTCTCAAGTAGATCGTGTGTGTTTTCCAAGTCGCCTGTGAGCCTGGCTGCCGTAGTTTTTAGAAATCAAGAGTTTGGCTGTGGATGAAAAGCAAGTCAAGCCTCCCCCGCCCCCACCCCACAACGGAAGGGTCACCCCACGGCTCTGTGCTGACCCCAATTTGGAAGGACCGCAGCTGGAGACAGCTGCACGAGGCACTCATTTGTAAAAGGTCTTTGCAAGGTGGTGTGTGCACCTCGGGGCTGAGCTCACGGAGCAGACGGAACATCCTCATGGTTCTAACCAGCATGCCCAGCCCAGAGCGGCTGAGGTGACAATTTGTACAGGGGCAGTCTGTCCCTGCAACTGCTGTGAAGTGACAGTCCTTGATCATCACAGATGTAGCCCTCTGCAGTGGGCCCAGGAGCCCGGAGAACATTGGGGTGCATCTGATCAGAACCGAACGGAGGGAAGGTTCGCTGATTTGAAAAGAACAAATTGGCCAAGGAGCAGCATGCTCTGCCCTGGGACGGGCAAGGTCCTCGGCTGGCTGAGCTAAAACAGGGCATTCTTTTAAAAAGAAAAATTTTTTTACATTTATTTGTTTTTGAGAGGTAGAGTGAGACAGAGCACGAGCCGGGGAGGGGGAGAGAGAAGGAGACACAGAACCTGACGCAGGCGCCAGGCTCCGAGCAAGTGTTCAGCACAGAGCTCGAGGCGGGGCTCGAACCCACGAACCGTGAGATCATGACCTGAGCTGAAGCTGAATGCTTAACCGGCTGAGCCTGTTCCCGTGCCTTCTGCCAGAGCCCCGTCATGCGGAAACGCCATCTGCCAGATAGGAAGGGGACGAGCTGCTGTGTGAAGAGGCCCTTCCGGCAGAGTCCTGCCAAAGTCGGGTGCTGAAGGGGAAGACTCCTACCCTGAAGCTGAGTCTTACTGGTGGAGGCCACCAGCCGTTCCCTGGAGAGGATCCGGTGCCCACCAGACCTCACACAAGTGCAGTGACCTCCTCTCCATACTCGTGTTCAGGCATCTTTGTTTTCGCTGTTCTTGGTGAGGTCAATAGTGTGAAGCCGTTCATCTCATTTCCTCTTAAATTCAATGATTTAAGAACCCTGTGGGGTGGGGGGTACCTGGGTGGCTCAGTCGGTTAAGCAGCCAATTTCGGCTCAGGTCATGATCTCATGGTTCCTGAGTTTGAGCCCCGCATAAAGCTCTGCACTGATGGCGTGGAGCCTGCTTGGGACTCTCTCTCCCTCTCTCTGATTGCTTGCTCTCTCTCCTTCTTGAAAATAAATAAATTTAAAAAACAAAACAGAACCCAAAGAACCCTGGAAGACTAAGGCAGGGGCCCCAAGCTTCAGCTCCGTTTCAGAGATGTACCCCATGACGGAGCTGACTTTCCAGAAAGCTGCTCAGCTCAGCGCCCAGAATGATCTACAGCCAGAGCCGGTGCTGGACCAGCGGCCCCTCCCGGCCTCAAGGGTGAGACACGCACGTCTCTGAATGACTTCTGCTGCCCTGGACAGCGACACCACGTCTTCCAGGCGGGAGGCTTTATTATGTTTTACGACCATGAAAACACAGGACGGTGGCTCTCACAGCAAACATGTGCGACAAAGAAATGGCCCGGGCTGCACCCACCCTCCCCCTGCAGCCTCCTTCCCTGCGTCTCTCAGGGACTGTCCCTGCGCCCTTCCTCCGCACACTCTAGAAAGTCGAAAGGAGACGCTGAAAGGAGCAGGAATGCCATCGGCGCAATGGAAGCGGAGGGATAACTCGGAGGAGCAGGAGATGGACAGCGCACGACAGAAATCCCCTTCCGAGGAGTGATGAGGCGGGGGTGGACGAGGTGCCCGGGCTCGGCGTCCACGTGCCCCAGGCCGGTCACACGGGACCCTCGGTGATGCCCTCGAGGGGCATGCTGGGCGCGCTGTCGGCCGCGGGCCGTTCGTCCTTCTCCAGCGCCGTCGGGACCCGGAGGCTGACGTACGGTTTGTGACACGCAGTGTTGGCCAGAGGCGGGTAGTGCTGTCTGTAGCAAATGTAGGCAAAAATGAGGCCAATGACGCCGCCCACAAACGAATCTAGGCAGGAAGAGCGAAACGGGAGACACGGGTCACGGTGCATCCAGGTACGTTTTCCAGAAAGCACTCCCCACCCCCCAGCCGCGTCCCCGGCTGCTACAGTGGCCGGTTTGCTTGGCGGATCCCCGGAAAGGCTGAAAGAAAGAGAAATCATGCTGGAAGTAAAGGGTCGTGGTGGCCCCTCCAGATCTTTTCGTTTCTAGAACCCACCGATCCCTGTAAAGTGTTCCCTGAGTCCCTCTGATGTCTTTGGGATGTGTTGGAGCATCGCATGAACTCAGATTTTCATTCTCCAATTCTGAAATCAATTCCAGAAGCTGGAAGAGGTCCAGCCACCTCTACCGGATGTAGATCCCGTGACTTCCGGTTCTTGGCCAAGGTCCCACCAGAGACCCCTGGCACTGCCGCTGGGCTGCGGACACCCACGGGGCTCGCAGGCCCTGCCTCGTGGGAAGTCATCTTCCAGGGAAGAAATGCCCCTTCAGAGTCACAAAGTGAGGAGAACGCTTTATGATACACCAGGATCGCCAACTCAACAGATCTCTGGTGTGAGAATCCCAATCCCTCCAACATCTCAAGTTGAGGGGCCGAGGGGAAGAGGAAGCAAAAAACAAACAAACAAAAACCTCCAAAACAAACAAACCAAAAACAAGAAAAAGCAACATCTGCAGGCAGGACAGGCACCACCACCATGGGGGCAGCCCCTGCCAAGAAGGAATTCATCTGGGGGTGCCTGGGGGGCTCAGTCAGTTAAGTGGCCGACTTCAGCTCAGGTCATGATCTCATAGTTCCTCGGTTTGAGCCCCAGGTCGGGCTCTGTGCTGACGCTCAGAGCCTGGAGTCTGCTTTGGATTCTGTGTCTCCCTCTCTTTCTCAAAAATAAATAAACATGAAAAGTTTTTTTAATAAAAAAAAAAGAGAAGGCATTCAGCTGATGTCCAACAGTGACCCCATGAAAGCAGCCCGCCCCAACACCCTCATTTGGTGTGTGTAGGTGTGGTATGTGCACACTGGCACTTTAAACTCTATCTATGGATTATTCTTTCTAAAAAGGCCCTGGACCCTTCTGGAGACTGCCTGGGGGCCTCCATTTCCACGTTTACCATCTTGTTGGACTGCACACACCTCTTATAGGCAGACAGCATCATGAAGTGCTGAGTGGGGTCACAAGGGATAATTAACAGAATTAAATCAAGTTCCTCAAAAGGACAAGCTGTTCACGTTGCCTGTGAGCAGCAGCCTCTAAAAATGTGCCAGGGCTCAAAGGGTCAAGGTGGGAGAGTCCCACTGTTGTTTTGTTTTTCTATCTAACCCCGGGAACAGCCCCCTGGGGGCATTATTTGTATTAAGGTCTGAAATGACCCAGGACCTCTGCATTTGAGCCACTGACTGATGGAACAGACCAAACAGCAAACCCCACAGATGATGTCATGTGGCTTTCCACTTCCTGGGCTGCGCCACATCCCCTTGGGTGCACTGTGGTCCCCAAGACATCGATTCGTTCCCAGGATTGGTCCTCTGGGAGAGGCAAGGTCCCGCCCATGCTGTATCCCCATTTCGTGGAAGGAGCAAAGAGCGGTACCACAGGTCTGCCAGAGTCATCAGAAAAAACAAGGGCAACAAGAGGTCTTGGCAAGCCGCTGGCTCAGCAAAGTCATCTGGGGCTTTATTACAAAAGCGGTGGATGAGCACCAAAGGACTACCTTTATGAGGGAGACGGTCATCAAGTGCCTCCAGTGGGTGATCGTTATTTTGATGAAATCACACTCACATCCTGCAGGGCGTGTGCTCACACAAAAGCAGGCAGTGGACACGCAGGCCTTTATTAAGGGAAACACCACTTGGGATTGACTTTACCCTAAATGAGGTAGCATGGTTCTGGAGGGTTCAAGAGGGGAATTAAATGGATCTCGGTGTCTCCAAAGTACAAAATACCAGAGTCGTTTTACTCAGCATCAGTGCCACGTGGAAATAGCACATGGGCACCAGGCGGCGGGCAGGACATCACGAGGTGGACCGAAACATACCCATCTGCAGTGCTAAGGGGCAGGATGGACAATAAACAGTGACAGCCTCGTCAGTGAGCTGCCGCTGTGGCATCCGCATGAAGGGAAAGGCGGGTCTGTGAGATGGCCCAGCAGAGTAGCCTGGGCTGGGCTGGACCGGGGAGGTCTCACCGAGGACATGATCCACGGGCCGGCCATGCAGGATATGCAGGCTTGACCAGGAGCAGCGGGGTGGGGGGACACAGGGGGGTACCTGCAGTCTTCCAGGCAGAGGAGAGAAGGACAGGGCTTGGCAAACTTGGGTAACCGGAAGCACTATCTTCTCCCCAGTGGTGTCATCATAATTCTGCAGGACGTAAGTTGCCCATGAGGTATTCCAAACTTAAAAAAAAAAAAATGTGTGTGTGGAGGGGGGCGTCTGGGTGGCTCAGTCAGTTAAGTGACTGACTCCTGATTTGGGCTCAGGTCATGCCCTCATGGTTTGTGAGTTCAAGCCCCATGTCCGGCTCCATGCTAAGAGCGCAGAGTCTGCTTGGGATTCTCTCTCCCCCTCTCTCTGCCCTTCCCAGCTCACACTTCTGTTCTCTCTAAAAATAAATAAATAAACTTGAAAAAAAAAAAAGGAGGCACCTGGGTGGCTTGGTAAGTGGAGTGTGTGACTTCAGCTCAGGTCATGATCTCACAGTTTGTGAGTTCAAGCCCCATGTTGGGCTCCATGCTGACAGCTCAGAGCCTGGAGGCTGCTTCTGATTGTCTCTTTCTCAAAACTAAACATTAAAAAAAATAAGTTGACCATGAGGTATTCCACTTACCCTGAGGTACTACTGACCCTCAGCATGGACCAGGGACCCAGCTGGCTTTCTGGGCCACCATGAGTGCTTACTTCTTACCCATATTCACTATCCACGCTGACTTCCCCTTGATGGCCTCCCTCATCCTTGTGTCCCAGAGCCCAGCAGCTGTAAGTAAGTGTTTGGTGAACTGACGTGTGCTGAACCACACTGACAGGACGCACTAAGGAATCGACGTGACCAGCTGCAAAGAGCCACATATACTATGTGATACACGTACAAGAATAAGGAAGTCCACTGGAAAAGAAGGAAGGTTCTTGGCAGCCAGGAGCTGGGGTAGGGGTTTCTTTTCGGGGTGAAGAAAATTTCCTGGAATGAGAGATGGCAGCCTCTAAAAATGTGCCAGGACTCAAGGGCTCAAGGTCGGAGAGTCCCACTATTGTTTTGTTTTTCCATCTAACCCCAAGAAACAGTCCCGTGGGGGCATTATTTTTATTAGGGTCTGAAATGACCCAGGACCTCTGCGTTTGAGCCACCAGCTCACTGAACCGGCCAAACAATAAAACCCAGAGATAATGTCATTTGGCTTTCCATTTCCTGGGGTGCACCACATCCCCTTGGGTGCACCGTGGTCCCCAAGACATCGAATTGTCGTTCGATGGTTGCCCAACCCTGAATAAACTCAAAACCAGTTTAAAGGGAATGAAATCTAAGTTATGAATGATACCTCAACAAAACTCTTTCGAACGTCAGGGGAAGGGACACAAGACTAGATGGGCTCCAGTTGTGGTAGAAAGAGGGCTAGACTTGGAATCAGGCAACCTGGATTTGAATCTTACTCATAAAATGGGCAGGACCCCCACACCCGTCTCATGAGATCGAAAGACAGAACAGGGATCTCTCTGGGTCTGGCCGACGGGAGGGCCAGGCCATCCTACTGGCCGTGCTCACCTGCTCTGGCACAAATAAGCAGAAAGGCTTCTGAAGACGTGCTGTCAAGCCCCTGCGGGAGCAAACACAGCCCTCTCTGTTGCCATGGCAACATCCAAGCTCATTAAGCTGGCCTGACTTGGGACCTTGTGTGCCTCGGGCTCTGTGACCCAGGACACCAGGGTAAAACTCAGCTCTGACAGACTCAACAGGCCACGTGATGGCTTCTGCCATTCTGCCGCAAGGGAATTGCAGAATGAAGCCTCCTGATTTTGTGACTTTGCGTCTCCATGAAAGAACTTTCATAGCACAGAGGATGCGTGATCTGTCCGGTCACTGGAAGCTGGAATGGAGGCCGCAATGCCCGTCCTCCTCAGTACAGGGTCTTCAGTGTGGGGGACATGCCTGGCACACAGCCACAAGAGGCCAAATGAATGAATGAATGGTTAAGGTGTAACTCTTTGGTTCATTTTTAAAGGGAAAGAACTTGCAGAGGAAAGGTTAATTTTGATACAACCGGCGTGAAGAAAAACATGCTAGTAAGAGAGGAACTGATTTAGTTAAAAATCATTCATTCATTCATTAACACATTTATTGGACCCTGTTATGAGTTGAATTGTGTTCCTTTTACCCTGCAAAAAAAAATATGTTGAAGCCCTAATCGCAGTTTGTGACTTTTTTTGGATATAGAGTCTGTACAGGGGTCATCAAGTTAAAATGAGATCATGAGGGTGGGCTGTAACCTAGTATGATTGGTGTTCTGAAAAAAGAGTAAATTCGGACATGAAAACAGACACATAGAGGGAAGAGAATGTGAGGGAACACGAGGAAAATGCTGGGGGCACAGACTGGAATTACGCTGCCATGAGCCAAGGAGCGTCTGGGGCTACTAGAAGCTGGAAGAGGGGAGGAGCCTACCCTACCGGTGTCAAAGGTGTCAAAGGAGTGTGGCCCTTCTCACACCTTGATTTTGGACCTCTGGCCTCCAGAAAGAACTGTGAGACACTTTCTATTGTTGTAAGCCCCTCAGTTTGTGGAATTTTGTTACACGAGTCCTAGGAAACTAACACAAGTCCCTAACACGTGCCCTGCCAACAAGAGAGACAAAAATCTCTGCCCACGTGGAGATTAGATGCTAGTGTAGACAGAGTTTGCAAACTAGGACAAGTGTTTAGTTCTGCTTTGCCCATACCTGCCTCCACCCTGCTACAGCCAAATCGCAGAGTTGGGACAGAGCCTGTGTGGCCGACCTAAAGCCCAAGATATTTACTATCTGATCCTTTACAGAAGAACTCTGCAGACTTCTGTCCTAGAAGATAAGGATGGACAATAATCAATATATAATAAACTACTAAGTTCAGCAGGCAGTGATAAATGAGCGAGATGTGAACGCCAGGGAGGGCGGGGGAAGGACCGCAGTATCAACCAAGTGACCACTGCAAGATGGCCTCGGCCATGTAATGGTTGAGCCAAGGTCAGGAGGGGGAAGGGGACAAGCCACATCTACAGTGGAAGTTGGATTCTAGGAATATTTGGAACAGAGACCCCACAAGAGAAATCAGAGAAAATGAGAAAAAGCAGAGGGGGAAAGGATTCCTTGGAGTGAAGTAGCAAGGTAAAAAGTAAAAAGTGGGCCTTTAAAAAAAATTTTTTTATATCTTTATTTTATTTTGAGAAAGAGAGACAGAGAGTGAGCAGGGGAGGGGCAGAGAAAGAGGGCGACACAGAATCTGAAGCAGGCTCCAGGCTCTGAGCTGTCAGCATAGAGCCCGATGCTGGGTTTGAACCCATGGACTGTGAGATCATGACCTGAGCTGAAGTCAGATGCTTAACCGACTGAGCCACCCAGGTGCCCCAAAAGTGGGCCTTTTTTGAGCTGCCAACATCCATCTTCCCTGGGATCTGAGCAACAGGGGAAGGCCAGCACTGACCTGGAGACCCTGACTCACACTCCCTTTGGCCTGGCCCAAAGCCCCATCCAGTGGGGTCTGATGGGAGGGATCGGGGCAACCTAAGGGATGCAGACTGCTCCAGCCCTCCTGTGAGGCACTGGGGGCAGGGAGGCAGAGATGGGCAGACTCATAAGCCATCGAGGATCAGAGGCTCCCGAACCCGACCAACGTTCGGCAGCTGATGAGGAGTAGGAATGCAGCCCCCACTACAGGGGGCCGCCAACAGTGGAGGGAAAATGAGTGGAGATCAGTTCACTCCAGACCAAAGAGAGAATATCAGTGTTTCTGTTCTATGGAAGGCTGGCGGGGTTCGGGTAGGAACAGTAATATAGTTCCAAGGGCTCCTTTTCAAGTCACTTGGCTCAGAGGCTGCTTCTGATAGCCCAAGGAAACAACGGGTTAGCAGTACGAATCCCTCAACGATATGTCCGTCTGTGCGGGGGAGGGGGAGGCAGCAGTCCCTCTCTCACTTTCTAGTGTGACACACGAACAGTCCAGCAAAGTGCCCCCCACCTCCCACCCACCTCATCTCCATACCCACTCGTCTCAAGTCTGGTAACTACACAAAAATCCATTTCAAATCACAGACCCTTCACAACCTTTCACAAGGGAACCATGGTGAAGGCAGCGGCAACCATCTTGAAAACTCCAGCCCACTCAAATATGGCGTCTGTGACCGCCAAGGATGCCTTCTAACTGTGGGCTGCGTGGGAACGAAGGACCCTTTCTCCCCTGGAGACCCATTTCTCTGTACTTCATTCAGAGGCAGATGCTCTGTCTTAGAATGAAACACCACACAACCAGGCAGACTGGCTGACAGAATGAGAATGACATTATGATTAAAGACGCCAGTTTGGTTTGAAGGTTCCCCCAAAGGTGGAGGCACAAAAGGAAAGCCTGGATTCAGATACCGGGATCTGAGGGCAGTGGGAGCTCACTATAACACCCCTTCACACTACACACCATACATTCCTGCCACCCCGAGCTGTAATTCTTCACTGACTAGAAATCATGATCATGTTAAGAGTAGGAGTTGAGGCAGACGGGATTTCAGTAAGACGCTTTTCTCCCTCTTTATATTTTCCTCCACATATATTTTTCTTAGCATGGGAATTCCATAAGTTTTAACTCTTGAAAACACATGGCTAAGCACAGAGGAAACCTCTTTACGAGTTGCCGGGTTTTGTCGTTAGCATCACCCACGGAACTCCTCAGCTTCCAGCTGACGGGAGAGCCAGCACGGTCACAAAGACACAGAGCGCTTCAGCCACACACAGATCTGCTACCCATCTAGCTGGGTTTATTTCTGAAAAAGCTCTCCGAAATGTTTCACATGCCCCTTCCTGCCATGGCCCGTGCCCTCCATTTTTTTCACTTAATAAAACAACAGGCTCATATATTTGGAGCAGAGCCAGGAAGGCAGAAAAGACGAGAAGGGGGTTGATAACAGAAAACAACCATGATAATGTAAAGAGTCAGGCATTTGGGATTATGGGCTATTTGTTGGCCAAGAATATGTAATCGAATAACTGGACGTACTTCTACATTGGGCGTAGTTGCAAAACTCAAAATTGAAATGGACTCATAAAAATTGCATCATACTGATGTTGTTAACTAAAGTCTATAATGAGAGAAATTCCGGTTTTGCTGATGCCTGTGGGGCTCCATGTGAATTATCATAATGGACGGCCCCTGCCTATGGTCACTGGGCATGCTCAGTATGTGAAGAAAAACAGCTTATTATCTCTATCAGGCCTCTAGCCTCAAACACCGACCCCAACACTGTCTATCCCTTCTCCGAGCTGGGAACCTTGGAGGTCCCCTTGATAAGCGAGTGTTTAATGAATAAAATTTCCCACTCATTGAACACTGCTGCATTTTTTTTTTATTTTTAGAGAGACAGAGGGGGGCAGAGAGAGTGTGTGTGTGAGTGGGGGAGAAAACAGGAGAGACAGACAGAGAGAGAATGAGAATCTTAGGCTCCACATTCAGCACGGAGCCCGATTTGGATGCTCAACTGACTGACCCACGCAGGCACCTTGAACACTACTGCTTCTCAACAGAGGATAAGGGGGAGAGAACGAAGGAGCTGAGGTACCCGTAGGTCAGGGTTTCTCAACCTCGGCAACAGTCACCTGGGTCTGGATTGGCCTTTGTTGTGAGGAAGACACACTCCTGGACGTGGTAAGATGTTTACTGCAACCCTAGGTGCCAGTACAACCACCACTACCACGGCTCCCAGTTGTACAAACCAACGTCCGCACGCTGCTAAACATCCCCTGGGGGGTACAGCAGTCCCCTCCCCCTCACCCCGTTGAGACCGCCGGTGTAGAGGGTGACAGATGGCCTCATAAAGAGGAATTCAGGTAAAATGAGCTGGACTCAGTTCAGAGCCCATTAAAGAAGCCAAGGAAAGGCATACTTCTCTCCTGGCTGATTCTGGGGTATAAATTGAACAGACGAAGGTGCAGGTGAACTGGTACTTGACCCACATCAATGACCTGGACCAATGTACATCAACGTACTGTGCATACTCAGTTTTGCCTGAATGCCATGGAGGTCCACCATGACAGTTTGGTTTGCCCCTCAAGTATGGCCCTAAATGTCACTGAACATAAATTCTCTTGCTTCACTTTCCCATCAGCCTGCAGAGCATGAATGTCCTTCTACTGTTCTAAGGTCCTTTTTGTGCCAGTTGGAGGAGACGGGTTTGATGCCCTGATGCCAGGAGGCCTTTGATGTACCAGATGCCTCGTGAGCCCACCACTTCCATAAAGCCTAGGACTGTGATTCTCTGTCCTTTCATGATGCACCAGCCATAGCAAGATAATGAGTAAAAAACCAACGGGGGCCAGAAATATTCCAGAGAGGCCAACCTCACATCTTTGGGTTTCAGGACAAGATTGCTACACAAAGGCTCCTCCTACTTTCCAAGATGAAGGAGCAATCGATTCCATTATGAAACCCTTCATCATTTCTCAAGTCCAAAATGACTGAATGGATGTGCAAGCCAGGGATTCATAGCTTACAAACAGACCATGTCCCCTTCCAAGTACTAACCAGGCCTGACCTTGCTTGGCTTCTGAGATCAGATGAGATCAGGCACATTCCAAGGGGGCACATGCACCCCAATGTTTACAGCAGCACTATCAACAATACCCCAACTATGGAAAGAGCCCAAATGTCCATCAACTGATAAAGGATAAAGAAGATGTGTATGTGTATACACACACACACACACACACACACACACACACACACACACAATGGAATACGACTAAGTGATGAAAAAGAGTGAAATCTTGCCATTTGCAACAACATGGATGGAACAAGCATGTATTACGGTAAATGAAATAAGAGAAAGATAAATATCACATGATTTCACGCATTTGTGGAATTTAAGAAACACAACAGATAAACATAGGGGAAGGGAAGGAAAAATAAAATAAAAACAGAGAGGGAGGCAAACCATAAGAGACTCTTACATACAGAGAACAAACTGAGGGTTGCTGGAGGGGTGTTGGGTGGGGGTAATGGGCATTAAGGAGGGCACTTGGGATGAGCACTGGGTGTTAAATGTAAGTGATGAATCACTAAATTCAACTCCTGAAACGAGTATTACCCTATATGTTAACTAACTTGGATTTAAATTAAAAAAAAATAGATCATGGTCCAAAAATACATCTGCCTCTAAACCCCTTGTTGGAGCAACACAACATATCCTTCTTTAGAGACAATGCACGAAGGGGGCGCCTGGGTGGCTCAGTCGGTTAAGCGTCCGGCTTTGGCTCAGGTCATGATCTCACGGGTCGTGGGTTCAAGCCCCGCGTCGGGCTCTGTGCTGACAGCTAGCTCAGAGCCTGGAGCCTGCTTCAGATTCTGTGTCTCCCTCTCTCTCTGCCCCTCCCTACTCAGGCTGTCGCTCGCTGTCTCTCAAAAATAAATAAAAATAAATTAAAAACAGAAAAAAATTTAAAAAAAGAAACAATGTGCGAAGAAGCAGCAATACCAATTTGCACCTGCGTAATATGTTTGCATTTACAAAGTACATTCAGATCCATTATTTCATTCAGTCTACGAAATAGCATGTGAAATATTTGGGGACTACTGTTCCCAAGTTCAGAAGGAGAAACTGTGGTTCACAAGAGCTAAATGAAAAGCGGTCCATAAAACACCATCCAGCCCATAATGATCTTCATGGGGAAATGCCCTCTGTCACCTGGGCAACAACAGATTCTGTTGGAAAATATCCCCGGGGGCCGTGGGCGTGCCCTTCTGCTGTTGGCTCAGCGACTCTCTCTCTGCTTCCCTCCCAGGACGTGGCTGTGTGCCACCCAGAGCTTCTTCTAAGCCGCTGATAAAAAGAGACCGCAGGGGATGGCGCAGGGCCCAGAGTTATGGCTTCTAGTGGCTGCCCCATCAGGAGGGTCTCAAGACCCTGAACTGCACCGGACGCATCCACCTGGCCAGACCACGCATCAGCCTGTTTGCCCTACACTCAGCTCCAAGCTGCTGCTCGAGGCTCAGGGAGCCCAGAACATGAGCTGTAGGAGGGCGGTGGGTGGAGATGAGGCCAGGGGAGGAGCAGGAGGATCCGGAGAAGACGGGGAGATGATGTCCATTTAGGGGCTCCCCTGACCTCTGGCCTCATCTGCTGCCTTTGTGCCACTGGAATAAATAGGATGAGGTGAGAGCACAGGACGGCAGGGAGCAGACAGAAAAGGAGGAGGAGGGGGACCCCCTGGTGGCAGCAGGAAACCGGGCAAGAAGAGGAGGGGCACGCCGCAGCTGATGGTGGGAAGCCACACGGAGGGGGAGTCTGGTTTGCGGCACATATAATTCGGTTTGGTGAAGGCTGATACACTGGAGCTCTTCCCCAGAGCTCCCCAGACTTCATCAGAAGTAACAGACTCACATGCTAATGCAGACTCCCGGCCACCCCTCCGGACCTAGCCCAGAGTCGGCTTCCTATCTCAGGGTGGCCTGCTCACGGTGGTCTGAGGACTGGACTGCAGGGACCATGGTCCTAGATCCTGCGCTCCCGGATGCCCCAGGGCCTCTGGACGTCACCTCCGTGTCTGCTCCTGTTTGCTGTGGCGCGTGCTGCTCGCCGCTCAGACAGGCTGTGAGCTGCGGCTGATCTGCGGGAGCCGGCATGGTTTCCTCTTATTCCAGTCCCTCACCTGTTGTGCGTTGTTTTCACTTTTCTCAGATATTTCTGAGTCATACGCATAGATAGGTAAGCGTCACCACAGCCTTGGAGCCAGAACGTGGCTGGCACGGACGCTCAGAAGAGCATCTGTGGTGAGAACTGCGTCCTTGCGTGACGGATGTGGGGTGTGACAGGAGCCAAACCCACCTGGCACCAAGTCTGCAGGCTGAGGCGAGCGACCCAGCAGGGAAATCACAGTTGGGTCTGAGGCCAAGGGTCTGCCGTCCAGGCAGGAGCTGAGCCTGGAGAGGGTGGAGGGGCTCCGGTTCCGCACCCAGCAAGGGCAGCGTGAAGGTCAGAGCTCACTCGAACAGGCATCTTTTCTTTAAAACCACATCTGCTGTTACTTCAGCCTCCTCAGGTCTGACGGTGGGTGCTCGGTTCTCCCTGGACGGGTGCCCTTCCGTGCCCATCCCTGCAGGACGGTGTCAGACCGCCGTGAGGACCCGGCAGGGACTCACCTTGCCAGTGGTGCTTGTAGTCACACATGCGGGACAGGGCGATCATCAAGGCGCAGTAGAGGGGCAAGATGGCGGCGCAGAGCCGCCAGCTCTTCCCCCGGCCGCTCTCGGTGAAGCAGTGCAGCTTGCCAGCCAAGTAGAACGTCGTGAAGCCAAGGCCAGAAAAGGCAACTGCCAAAGAGAAACAGCAGGTGTTACTCTAGCGGGTGGTAAGCGGCAGGGACGCGGCACATCCTGGGCATCCTCTCTACCATCTTGTGCGCCCCGAGGGCCAAGGCGTGTTGGCACCAGGTGCCATCTAGGCAATCTGTGCTCTTTCTAGAACCAGGCTGGTATGAAACTTTTAACAATTGGAATGACTTTGCAGGCTTGTGTGTGATCATAATCAATTCCCTTTCTTTCGTTCCTTCATTCAATCACTCATTCAACAATGATTTGATGAGCATGTACTGTGGGCCAGAGGAGCACTGTTCTGGGTGTGAGAACAACACGGTGCATCAGACGCTATCTCTGGGTCTATGGGCTCACGGTTTGGTTGAAGGACACAGCCGCGTTAAGAGAGAATTTTAATAGAGTGCATTGAGTTCCATAAGGAAAATGTGTGCACGGAATCCAAGATTGTGATGGCTGCTTAGATCTGAAGGGTGAGGAAAAGGAAGGGACTCGGGGCTTGGTGGTGTTCGGTGAGATGGAGATGGGTGTGAGGTGTTTGATGGAGAAGACAGCGATGAGAAACGCCTTGTTTTCTTCTAGAAATCAGGGTTATTGATATTTAGAATTGCAAAGACAACTCTTGGCTATGCTAAGTCCATCGTCAAAAGTACGGAGGCTGGGTGTAGCGTATGTAATCCCGAAACTTTTCTTCTGGTCAGGTTTAAAACATAGTTGGGGGGCGCCTGGGTGGCTCAGTCGGTTAAGTGTCCAACATCGGCTCAGGTCATGATCTTACAGTGTGTGGGTTTGAGCCCCGTGTCGGGCTCTGTGCTGACAGCTAGCTCAGAGCCTGGAGCCTGACGATTCTGTGTCTCCCTCTCTCTCTGATCCTTCCTTGCTCACGCTGTCTCTCTCTCTCAAAAATAAAATGAAACATTAAAAAAAATTTAATAAAAAAAATAGAGTTGGAACTCAGTGCGGTTTAGAGTGGGTCTTCTGTGAGTTTACAAGAATGGCCCTCACCCCTGGCTGTTCATGTAGTCTCCTAAAAAACTTAGGAAGCTACGTGTTTCATGTACAGGTGTTGTGTGTGAGGATGTGTGTACCCATGTGTGTGTATCCGTGTGCATGTATATGGGAATTGTGTGAATATGTGAGTGTGTAGAAGTACGTGAGTGTATACAAATGTATATGTATATATGTACAAGTATGTATGTGTGCAAGTGTGTATGCATGTGTGTGTATGTATTGTACAAGTGTGTGCATGTCAGTACAAGTATATGTGTATACGTATAAATGTGTATGTGTGAGTGTGTGTACACATGAGTACGTGTGTGAGAAAACGTGAGTGTGTGAGTGCGTGCGTGCGCACTCCCCAAGTGATTCTAACGCCAGCCAGGCCTGTGCTGAGGACACTACTGTGGGAGCTGCAGCCCCTGCTTCTCCAGACACCAGCCTAATCAAAACGCTCCTCTTGCTGAGAAAATATCCCCGGCGGCAGAGCTGGGAACTAACCCACATGGGAGTTGGTAAAACCGGGTCTGCCAATTCTCTGGATGCCAGTGCACCAGTGACCTTGAGAGACTTCCTGAAGCCCAAGCAGCAGCAGCAGCAGCAGCAGCAGCAGCAGCAGCATCCCTGAGTTTGTTACGGATGCTGAAGGTCAGGACTGCCCAGAGCCGTTGAATTAGACTGCATTTTGTAAGGTCCATAAGTGACCCCTGTGCGCTCTCAAGTCTGAGAAGGCCTGGCCTGAAACATAGTCACCCTCTTGATAACACATCTTTACGAGTCGTACAAGAAGATGCAGAGATCTAGAAGATATTCTGGTCGAGTTATTCATAATTAGAGAAAAGGAGAAGGTGACGAACACAGAGGCGCAGAGAAGCAAACCGCGAAACCTCCACTCGGCGGACTCACGGCCCCAGGAGATCCACGGCACTAATACAGCACCACACACAACGCTTATGGCACACCACGAAGAGAAAGAAGCAGGACCTCAATTGCAGGTTCACGATAATCACATAAAAATAAAGGAACTGCAGCTTTACCAAATTATCTCTGATAATAACGTGTCTCCTTAAAAGGGATTCCCCAGGTACGAATGCAAGCTTCTGCCAAAGCAGAATGTTTTCAACAACCAAATTAAAGAAGGGAAGAGGGTTTTTTCCCCTTTTTAAACACAATATTAAATCAGGTTTATCTCAGGAATAAGAACAAAGCATTTAAAGATTTCTGGAGAATGATTAGCACTTAAATAAACAACGAAGCAGGTGCTAATACCCAGTGAATATTCTGTGTAATATAAGAATATGTAAGGAGCTTCGTTGTCCAGGCCTGTTCTACATTTTTGCTAGGATGGAAGTTTCTAAAGTGATTCGCCCATTGGGCCGCCATCTTAGCAAGCACAATGGGTTCTTAATTTCCTGTCCTTACCCACACTACTGCTTCTTCTGTTCATTTATACTCTCCCCTTGAAGTCCCAGGGAGATGCTGGACAGCTCGCTTTGGGGGGCACTGGCCTCATCCAAGTTCTTACATTGGAGTAACGGACCTCATTCAAACCAGACTGCTCAGCAAGTCTATCTGGCTAACGATACTGAGCGTGGAAGCATGAGTGAACTGCTCTAGGGCTGTGTGAGGTTATGGATGAAAGTCTCCAAGATTTCGATCAGAGAGGTGGCTCTCCGGGTTGCCACACTGGCATCTCTTGGGAGAAGAAACAGAAAACAAAAGTCAGCAAGTACAGGGTGCATGATGAGCAGGAATGTGCATGTGTCCCTGTGAAAAATGGTTTAGAGACTTTACGACAGATGCATCCCAGCTCAAGCAGTCAATGCCTCGAGGCACAAGACAGGCAAGGAAAGGGGCTGCTGAAAACCCTTCAAGGTCAAGGACAGGAGTGGTTGGCTCAAGGCCAGACCCTGAGCCTACACTGGATCACCTCCGTGTCCCCCAGGAGCTCAAAGTTGGCCAGCTTCGGCAGTGGCGGGGTGGGGCCCATTCTTTGGCGAGCAGGTAAAATGACCTCTGCCCCATGTCAGGGACTCACGCTGCAGCCCTTTAAAGTGCTAGAGTGACTGCTTCTTTGAAAAGGAGCAGGAATTCAAAGGAATATTTTTTTTATGGTTTGAACATTTATTCATCATGTCATTATCTAATGGCCTTTCTTTTCTACTGAAGTATAACTTACATGTATAAAAGTGTAGTAAGTAGCAAGCGTGGTGCTCAGTGCGTGTTTTTAAAGGCTGGGCTTGATAGGCTAGATCCTTGGGCACCCAGCAGCCACTGCTCTTCTTCCGCACATTCTACTGGGCTTTTGGGCAGTATTCTTTTTTTTAATTAAAAAATTTTTAATGTTTCTTTATTTTTGAGAAAAAGTAGGGACAGGGCACTCTGTCTCTGAGAAAAAGAGACAGAGTGCAAGTAGGGCAGAGAGAGAGGAAGACAGTATGAGAAGCAGGCTCCAGGCTCCAAACTGTAAGCACAGAGCCCAATATGGGGCTCGAACCCATGAAACATGAGATCATGACCTGAGCTGAAGTCGAATACTTAACTGAGCCACCCAGATGTCCCTTTTTAAAAAAATTGTTTTAATGTTTGTTTATTTTTTTTTTAATTTTTAAAATGGTTTTTATTTATTTTTGAGAGACAGAGAGAGACAGTGCAAGCAGGGGAGGGTCAGAAAGAGAGGGAGACACAGAATCTGAAACAGGCTCCAGGCTCTGAGCTAGCTGTCAGCACAGAGCTGGACATGGGGTTCCAAGCCACAAACCACGAGATCATGACCTGAGCCGAAGTCAGATGCTTAACTGACTGAGTCACCCAGGTGCCCCAATGTTTGTTTATTTTTGAGAGCCAGAGTGAGTGAGCAGGGGAGGGGCAGAGAGAGAGGGAGACACAGAATCTGAAGACAGGCTCCAGGCTCCGAGCTGTCAGTACAAAGCCCGAGGTGGGGCTTGAACCCATGAACTGTGAGATCATGACCTGAGTCAAAGTTGGATGCTTAACCCACTGAGCCACCCAGGCGTCCCTGGGCAGTATTTTTAAAGCAGCGCTGCTTTAAATGGCTGTTGAGCCAACAGAGCTCTTTGGCAAAGAGCTTCTGGGGCTCTGCCTTGTGGCCAGGGAGGCCCGTCTGAGCCACGGACAGCCTCGGTACTTTGCATTCCCGCAGTTCCAAATACTGTCTGAATAAGAACTAGGTGCTGCCAAACCACACTGAACTCATGTGACCCCACGTTTTGTTCTGCTGCTTCCTCCTGTGAGGCTGGGGGTCTGGGATGAGAATGTAATCTTCCGGGAGCCTTCCAGCCCTGGGATCCTGGGGCTCCCCAAGGCTCAGGTTCAATTCAACTTGGAGAAATACAAAACAGGGATGTTTTTCAAGAAATGTTTTCCAAGGCCAGCCAAGCAACACCTAATTCTCCTCTCAAAGACTCTGCAGGGCTGTACAACCTTTCGTGCTCATGCGGGACAGGTGAGACTCTGTTCTTTCCGTCTGCCCTTCCCCTTGGACGTAGCCCCCGCTTCCAGCATGATTAAGGAATGGAGCTGAGAACAGAGCGTTCAAGGCCGTGGACATTTCAGAGGATGGAGATCATAAAATAGGGTAAATGCGTTCATATTTTGCTAACATTATGAACAACAGAAATATGATCAGAACACTCCCAAGCCAGCGGGCAAGAGGATGCTGAGACTCTACCTGTCTTTGGGGGCTCCGAACTTGTTTACGCACTCTCCAAAGCCTGAAGCACGCACGCGCACACACACACACACACACACACACACACACACACACACACACGAGCACTCACAGCGATCTATGGGAAAGAGCTTACACCCCTTGCTTTCAGAGCCGGTGGTGGGTTTTCTTAGCTGGAAATAGCTGGTGGTAAGTATTTATATGTTGACCTGGCTGTGAAAAGCAAAGATGTTCTTGGAGCCTCTAAACTCGGAAGCAGATGAAAGGATGATTTCCCCACCCTGTTCCTGGCACGTTCCGTGCTCACTTGGCTGCTGTCAATGAGAGGAGATAAGCAAAGCATCACAATGCATGTTTCCGGTCCAGGATGTGACACAAGGTGCATCCCCTGAACAGGGCTCTCTGCCTGCCTGGTGATTTTGAAAGGGAATCATTGATTCTTCTCCCAGGCTACACAGATGAATTGCCGCAGGCTTACAACTCTCCCTTTGCAAAGAAAGTTCTATTTATTGAGCTAGCTTAGATGAAATAACGCGGCTTGCCTTTGCTCCCAGGTTGACTTTTAACCAAGTGGAAGACCTTTGGACCCCAATGACGGCAAGAAATAAGTAAAATGGGCACCCTAGAAAAAGCAAAAGCTTTCCAAATAAATGAGATAAGAAGGGGACAGATCCTGCTTTTCATGTTGCATTTTCCACTTGTGCTCTTTGTAATAAATTTCCCCCAAACTGATCATTCCTGGCACCGAAAATGGAATTGTACCTGTCTCTATAAGACCATCCAAAACCGGCATGTGGGAGCAAACGTGCACACACCTTCCAAGCAGGGCACTCTGCTGGCTGAGATATGGGCCCTCACCATGGCTCCACCGTTAACTAAATGCATGAGCCTGGGCAGGTAACTGTCCCTCTCTGGGCCTCCATTTGCCCTGTAAAATGAGAGGCTGAACCATAGGGGCCACTGAGTCAGAGAGGGAACATGAGTAAAGTAGTTGGATACTGGAGGCGACTTTTTGCAGCGGAAAGCCTTCTTAGTCTTTTATTATTCTGCTGTTGCTGGACACTCAGATAAGAAAGACTTCACTTTCTGAAAAAAAATCAATGGCTCACTGTGATGGCGAATGCAAGCTAACACCTGGCCGCACAGCTGGGGGAGGACTGGGGAGCAACACCTGCCTACTTAGAGACGGAGCCTTCCCTCTGCGGCAGCTGGTGTCTGCCGTGTAGAGATGTGGGCTCTGTGTTTCTAGGAGTTTCGATCTTCTGGAACAGGAGGGAAATCCCGATGTTGATGGTAAATGTCTCCATTTTTAAATATTAACAACTCACCAAAAATTAATGTGGTGCAGACCAAATGAGCCTCATCTGTGGGCCAACAGGGCTGGGTCCGCAGGCGGCCGGTCTGACAGTTCACCTGACAGCTGCCTTCCAGCCCTGATGGCCTACCGTTGAATGACCCTCTATGCCTGAGCTAAAAATTACAAGTCAACTTGTCCCTGCTCCTCACGCCACAGCAAAGAAGCACGTGAGTTTGCACATGACTTTGCGGTGATTTTGTTTAAACCAACAACAACAACAATTTACGCTAGGCAGGGGATGTGGAGACTAGACAATCCATTCAACCAGGGACTACAGACAGTCCCCAACTTACAATGATTCAACTTACTTTTTTTTTTTTACTTTATAATGGTGAGAAAGAGATACGCATTCAGTAGAAAATGTACTTCGATTTTTGAACGTTGTCCTTTTCCCGTGTTTGTGACATGCGATATGATCTTCCCTCATGATGCTCAGCAGCACGAGCCGTAATCTCCACCCCGTCCTCCCCGGTCAGCCCTGCACTCCCCAGGACTAACAACCCGCACACGGCCATCCTGTTTCTCACCTCCAGTGCAGTGTTCAACAAATCCGAGCACATTCTAGCAGGGGGAGGGGGTGGGGGAGGGGGGGCGCTGGGCTAAGCTATGAGGTTCAGTAGGTCAGGTGCATTCAATGCATATTCAACTGAATGGTATTTTCAACTTACCCTGGGTTTATCAGGACGGAACCCCATCATAAGGACGGTCTGTGTTGAAGAGTGTGGGCTTTTGAGGCAAACCCGTGTGGTGCTCAGCTCTGCCACTTCACTCCCATGTAAGCTCACCTCTTGGGGTCTCCATTTCCTTATTTGTACAATAGGATTTGTAGCACGTGCAAAGTGACCTTGCAAGTCAGTTAATGAGGAACTGTAAAATGCTTAGCATTGCGCTTGGCGTCAAGTGGTCACCTGTTTAAGCCTGCTGGCTATAGCAGGAGTGGTTGTACATTGTCTTGGTTCTGGAATGTTCCATCCTGCAAGAAAAGCCTTCCCAAAGTCTACCCTTGCCATCTGCAGCTCTTTGGTTATATAACCGCATGCTTGCTTGGAGAGAATTCTAGAGCTAGGTACTCAGGGTGTTATAATTCGGCAGCCTCCAAGGCTCTCAGTGGAGATAAAATTATCTTAGCCGGTAAAATGAATAAACTTGAAGACTCAGTGAGATGAGTCAGTGGATATCTTTCTGATCTCACTTTGCAGAATGCCTGAAGCTCTCAGATGAGAGCCAGGGGGCCATGCCCCATGCTAAGTGACCCATCAGGTAGCTTTTCTCCTAGGATTCCCCAGGAACAAGTTTCATTGTGTTAGAATCCGCTTTAAGGTCCTGTGATCCCAAATCTCTTAATGTGACTAGTTTCTCATTCACAGTTTCAATTTCAGTCTCTCCATTTACAGTTCAGCCTAGACAAGATGCCTACTCTGTTTTCTTTTTTAGGACAGGCAAGATTCATTAATATTCTGAGCTATCGGTTCCGAGATTTTACTTAAAAAAAAAAAAGATGAAAGAAGATCGCTACAAATCTTTGTGGGAACATGCATCCACAGCGCGTGTGCAGCCTAAAACCATTCAGCGGAGTTTAGGGAATGACAGCGATTTATTCCCCATGAAATTATCAGTAGACGATCGTCCACGTCTGATTTAACTACCCAACCAGAGTTACAATATCAAGGGTCAATTTTGATGAAAACTACAGAACAGACTCAGTACATACTGTGAGTTTTAAAACAGCCTGCCTTCTCCCCAGTTCAGGGGGAGTGAGATTGTTCTGATGCAGGAGGCAAAAAAAAAAAAAAAAATCTATTTTTGCTGGAAGAAAGAGAATTCTCAAAATCCCTGAAATCTTTTGAATCTTACATCAATCAACGATTCTTCTAAAATTTCTTTTAAGGACAAGAGTTCATCACGATCAATATCATTCAACAGAGCCTCAAAAGTACCCATTAGTTCAACTAGATGACTTAAGGGAAAAGATTTAGGTCCTGATTTATCTTAGGAAGCATCTATCCATAACTTCTTTTCTTTGCTGGTATAACCAGATGGACATAGATCCCACTAGACTATGATCTCCATGAGGGCAGGACTTACACTACCTTCTTCACCCTCATATCTGTATGCTCTTACGAATTAACTGGCCCCAACAGACATGTGCTGAAGGGAGGAAGAACTGAGCCCGAAGGTATGTTATTGCCATCTGTTTCGTCACTCACTCTCTCAACACATATTTATTAATGGCCTCTCGGAGACAAGGACTTTGCTGGACCACAGCAATGGGAAGATGCATAAGGCCCAGTCCTTGCCCTAGAGGAGTTTTATTTGTGAAAGGAAAACTGGGGAAAAGCAAGGGAAACTCCATGGAGGAAATAGAATTGGAGCCCGGAAGACAGGTAGAAAGGAAGGGGGTGTAAAACCACCTCAGTTATCCAGAATCCAAGGCTTAAAGTCATTCAACCCTGTGGAAGAACTGCCTGTGACTCTAGGCATGGTCACAGTGGCTGTCAGCCTCAGACAGAATGGCTCACTGTAGTACCATCAGCCTTAGGATTTATAAGAACTGGTGCGCTGATGAGAGGCGGAAAGCCGTCTGTTAGACCAAAGGAGATTGGCTAGACCCTAAGCACCTCAAGGAAGGTGGGCTGAGCCTGGGGCTATTGAAGTCAACACCACTTGACTGCTCCAGAGGGATGGAGAAAATGATCTTGACCCACTGGAGGAGGCCAGGTGGTCAAGCAAACTGGTGGCTATGACTCCAGAGAGTGAAATGAATTGAGAACCCAGAGCAGATCAGAGATGGATTAGGACCTAATAAGGGCAGGTGAGAAGTGCTCTGTAGCACAGCTGGGTGGACCCAGGTGTGCGTTCTGACCCCACCACCTCCTATGGGTGTGACCTAGGGCAAGGTGCTCAACTTCTAGGACTCAGGCTTGCCATCTATAAAATGGACATGCCAGCATGTGACTGGGAGAACCAATGATAGAGTTTTCATGATATGCCGGGCAAAGTGCCGGGCATGCATGAGGCTCTTGGTGATGGTCTGATCCCTTTTACCCGCCCCCCCCCCAACTCCTTCCCTACTTATCCTCATCTCAAAATGCTGCTGCCTCCCCACAAAGTGAATCTGGAAGTATGCAGGAGGGAACGAAACGGATGCATGGGTGAAGATAACAAAGATGCGAACTCAGTGGCTCCCTGAACAAGATGGTGTCTGCATCCATTGCCATTCCATGCCTCATACCAAGAAGAGTGCCAGACAAGTCATGAGTGCTCGATAAATACACATGAATGAACAAATTAGCAAATGGGAGAAATGGTAGTATTATGGAAGTTCAACCAGATGATGTTTATTCTCAGGGGCGCTATGGAAACACTGTGATGTGCATTTCTTTTCTGCCTCGCTAACTCCAACTCATGTCTAATGTCTCAGTTTAAATGTCACTTCCTCAGAGGCCCTCCCTGGCCCCACCAGCAGGTGTAATAGACTCTTACTGTACCTGTACCTTGCACATGTCCTTCAAAACACTTAACACTACTACTCTTATTTATGTGATTGTCCAGCATCTATCTCCCTTCTACTAGATTCTAAGTTTTATGGGGACAGAGGCTGTGCCCCCATGCCTGCACTCACTAGATGCTCAATAAATGTCAACAGTGAATAAATGGCTGAAGATCTGATAAGCAGGGAAGGTTTCACAAAGAAGGGGGAGATGCACCCGATGGTGGAGAAGGGGTAGAGTCAGGCACTGGCTCAGAATAACACAGGGGGTGGAGATGAGCGGGAGGCACTCATTCATTTCTCTCTTGCCATATCCCACCCTCCAGACACAGCCACAGTCAGTTTCTGTCTCTTTCTCTCTCTCTCTCCCTCACACACACAAGCATGCATGCACATGTGCACATGCACGCTTCCTACAAGGTTCACACTACAAGAATGACCCCAGAATCCTCCTGGGATCTTCGGAACAGAAGCCACTCTGCTCCCCAGGGACTGGCAGCCAGCCCCCAGATATGCGGGCTGGATCCCAGGAAACACCGAGAGATGCTCGCAGGGTTCTCAGATGGTGGAGCTATAGAAAGGAAAGCAACACAAGATTCTAGGGGTCTGAGGATGGACAGGTGGCATGGTGTCTCCATAGACTAGAAAAAAAGGAAAGAGGAAATAGTGCTGACTTGAGCAGGTACTAGGAATGTTCTATCAGAAGGACAGAGAGACGATCAGGCATGGAATGCCTCCATCTGTCAGGCATGGCGCCAGAAGACTTCATTATCTGGTCTTACCTCAACCCAGACAACACCCATTTCACGGATGAGAATAGGTCCATATCATGGATGAGAAATGGAGGGTCAGTTAGGTTGAAATATTTACCAAAAGTTAATACAGCCCTTAAGAAAGTATTATTTCTAAATAGAGCAAGTAATCAGATTTTCTTAGCATAATTACAGTTACCACACTACTAACTGCCTGTGTTTTATACCCCCTGTAGGCATGGGCCTTTCAGGCTCACCCATGGAAGCCCTAGGACCCGGCACACTGCCCGGGTATCCAATCCATGGTAACTGAATGAATATATACAGGGTAGAGACCATTTATTCATTTCAAGAATGTAACTGGACTCTATTAAGTATTCTGGCACCAGGCCAAGGTCCCTGGGGACAGAAAAACATCATGGCCATGAAAGGTTATGTCCTTCACCCCCTCCTAGGCAGGGTGATACTTAAGCTTCCTGAGCCAGACGAGATTTCCATCTCAGGGTAGAAATGAGCGTGCAGCTTTGTTTGAAGCTTGAGCCAATGGGGAAAAGGCAAAGGAATCAAAAAGCTCATAATTAGTGTATAAAGCAAATGTCAGAGGCAGGAAATGCAAACAGAAAAGGCAGACCGTAAGCTCCTTGCAAAACCCTAGTCTGCATCTTCAAATAGGATTCTATTCTGGAAAAAAAAAAAAAAAAGGAATCAACAGCCGACTCAGGCACAATGTGTGGGGCGGGGGTGGGGGGGAAGTCCAGAGGGAGCCCCAGCAGCAGGGAAGAAACTGGCTTTGGGGAAAGAAGGTGATGGTTCTTCAGTCCGTCCCTGGGGACAAGATCCTGGGAATAGCAGAAGCATCGGCAGAGGAAGACGGAGGATTTTTAAGCGACACAAGCCACTCTGGCCCCGTGTCCCCAACCCCCATGATGACAAGCCTCGTCAAGAATCCTGCATGTCACTCCTCACCCCAGACACAGCTATGAACAGTCACCACGACTGGAAGTGGTTTGCACGCCGGAGCACCCTAATCTACAGAAGCTCTCGATCACCAAGACAACTTCTGCTTTTTTCAGTTGGGATTCTACCCGCCACAATGATCTGAGCCATAAACATAAAAATATGCCCTCAAAAGCGAGAAATCACTGTTTGCCAGAATACCATTAGGGAAGGTGATAAAAAACGCAGGCCAAATCCAGATAAAGATAACGGTTTAATGAAAACTCGTTTTATTTTGCCTCCCAAGGCCTTAGCAGAACATAAAGTGGATGGTGAACTTCCAGGAGTGATGTGCATGGTCTGACTGACAGACAACGAAGAAGGCAGTGGCCATTAACATGCCCGTGTGTTCATGTGATCAGCCCCTCGGTGGGGTGCTCAGGCTTTGGGATAAGGTTTGGAAAACTTAGGGATGGTTACTGCCCCGCCACAGTCTAAGGAAGTGACCTTCCATGAGTCGTTACACCACCCACAGTTTGATCTGTGAGGGGAAAACAGCCCTCCTAACCTGCCCCTGCACTAGCCCTGATTGGAGATCTCAGCCCACACAGGACAACCTGTGAGATAAAAGACAACATACATATTGGTCTCTGCCCCCGGTTCCGAGCACACGGCCCCTCCAGCCCTTGCAAATTCCTAAGTGATAAGTACCAAGAGTATCGTTTGTTCTATTGAGGCAACTCTGGGTCAGCCCCTAGTGGGGGCTGGTCACCGGAAAGACGGAGCCATGAGTAGAAACTTGAGATTTTCAGCCCCATCTCCCATTCTCCAGAGAGGCTGGAAACAGAGTCAATGACCGTCCATGCCTATGTGATGAAGCCTCCACCAAAATCCCCAAAGTTCAAGGTTCAGAGAGCTTCCAGGCTGGTGCTCATACCAGGAGGATGACCCCGGCTTCATGGAGACAGAAGCTTCTAAGCACAGGACGCGCCAGACCTTGCCTCATCTCTTCAACTGTCTGTTCATCTGTATCCTCTCTCTAGTCTTTTAATAAACTGGTAAACGTTAAGTGTTTACTTGAATTCTGTGAGCCACCCGAGCAAATCAATCAAAGCCAAGGAGGAGATTCATGGGACCCTCAGATTCGTGGCCAATCAGCCAGAAGCACAGTGATAACATGGATTTGCGACTAGCACCTGAAGTTGGGGTGGGGACAGTTTTGTGAGACCGAGCCCTTAATCCACGGGCTCAGAGGCAATCTGCAGGTAGAGTGTGTCACAACGGAGTTACATCGGAGCCCCCTGCGGCAGAGACCTGCTTGGCTGGGGGAGACCCCCACACAGGTGGTGCCAGCAGTGCTGTGAGCATGACAGCAGAGCCAGAAGTGGGGGTCACAGGAGGAGAGACATGGTTTTTGTGCACAAATGGGCTCTGCGTTAAGATCCACGGCCCCGGAGGTGTCTGGCTCACATACTGACCAGCAGAGTGGCCATGCCGGGTGCTGACTGCGACCTGCTGAATCTTCTCAGCCCTGCAGGAGTGGCGAGGGGGAGGCACATGGGCCTCACGTGACATCCCGTGTCCGGCACCCCTAAGGAAACTGACCATGAGCATGGCAAGAGTCTCCCTCATGTGAGGTACTGGAAGACTGTCCCCCTGTTGCTTACCCCATCCAAATGAAAAAAGATTTGTTTTCTGTTCATACAAGAATTGTGAGTTCTTTTTTAAAGTGAAAAGGGCCATTTAAATTTGGGAAAGCAAAAATGCCAATTTTTTTTATCCCCTGTGACCTTCGCAGACACTGCTAACTGATCAAGGGAGTCTGTCAAGAAGCCAGCTTGGGCTCAGGATCTTTATTCAGACACCTGTCCAAGTAGCGACGTGCCCCAAGCAAACACACTGAAATCCAGGAGCTGGCTTCTCTTAAATCGTTTAATCCAAGACAGCACAAAATAGGACAAAAAGAAATCTCTTCCAGGTGTTATAAGTGTTGGGTTCTGGGACAGAGTGGTGTCCCCCTGAGTGGTCTTTCCCATTTGCCAAGATCTGCCTTACCCAAGTCTCAAAAAACACAATTTTTGTAAAAGTACTTCATAAACAGAAATTCAACATACAAGTGAAAGGGAGGGTTAGAAACGCTGAGGAAACAGAGGAGAAAAATCGCAGCTGGCCGCGGACCCAGATCTGTCTGCTTCTCAGCCCGACTCTGGTCTCCTTTTCCAACACAGAAGTAGCTAATGCTTCCCAGGCCCGGGATTCTATTTCCAGCGGCGTGG
Organism: Suricata suricatta; assembly: GCF_006229205.1. Classification (NCBI taxonomy): domain Eukaryota; kingdom Metazoa; phylum Chordata; class Mammalia; order Carnivora; family Herpestidae; genus Suricata; species Suricata suricatta. The sequence continues at coordinate 176,149,701 of NC_043701.1, read as the reverse complement.
CAGACTGTATATCCTTCCTGAAATAACTCCATGTTGAATGAAACACAAAGGCAAGCAAACAATCTTTTAAATGTATCACCGAGTTGACACAAAGAGAAGAATTAACGAAAGCAAGGTTCTCCCAGATGCAAGGAAAGCCCGGGTCTTAGATACAAGGAAACAGCAAAGCCACACTGTGCCCTGAATGTGTTCCCAGAAACCTGCAGACCTTGAACCTCTGCTTTGATGTTGCCACGGGCTGCAGGGGTGAAGAGACATAGTCTCGGGCTTGTCAGAGGTGGAGAACATAACAGCGGATGCCTTAGATCTCAAAGGCTTAAGAGTCAATAAGGAGGAATTAGTAAGAAGAGTTCCCTGTCTCCATCTCTGTGCTGTGTGGAGAGATTCCACAACTCTAACACGTCTCTCGCAGATCTCTGCTGCCTAATTCATGCTTCTCATATGGTCCCCACAAAACCTGAAGTAGAGAATTGATTCCGGATGGCCCCGGAGCAGGTAGGGCTCGCTGGAAAAATTCATCTTCAACCCACACATCAAAATGCTCCCCAAAATGAAGTTCTAGGAAAAATTAAAAGCTCAGATTAAGGAAGCTCAAGACACTAAAGATTTCAGGCCTCTGTAGGAAAAGCTGACTCATAACAACTTCAGAGATTATAAGGCACAAAATATAAAAACACTATTTGAAATGTGTTTAGGAAATTATAGGGGGGCACGAAAATAAGGACAAAGAACACGAACTATAAAAAGTAATGAAGCAGATCTTTTAAGACCTATTAGAATTCCATAAATAAAAAAAATAGAGTAATTGAACTTAAAAACTCAATAGATTAAAGAAACATGGGAGAGAACACTGAATAGAGAATCTGTAAATTGGAAGACAGATTAAACATTTTTTTCAGAATGCCATTAGAAGAAGGCAAAATATGGAGAGGCTACTTGATGTGGACAATAGAGTGAGAAGGTCTAACCGGAGTTCCAGAGCGGAGAAGAAGACAGTAGAACAACACGGATGAGCGATATTCAACCAGGTAATGGCTGGAGTATCTCAGAACGGTGACAGACACAACGCCGAGCTTTAGGGAGCCTGGCGAATCTCACACAAGATATGAGAATGGAAACCCAGGCCAAGACACAGGATAATAAAACTTTATGACACAGAAGAAAAGCAAGATGCTAAAAGCACCCAGAAAGCTAAAAGCAACACCTAACAAAGGAGCAGGACTGAGACCTACAACTGGCTTCAAAAACACCAGAAACGTTGCAGCGGGGTAACAGGGAAATGGTATCCTCAGAGTTCAGAGAGACAGCAGCTGTCAGCTGAGGATTCCATCGTCAGTACAGCCATCTTCCAAGAAGGTACCTACCAGAGAAAACTTAGAAAAATAAAAAATAGGCATTTACCAGAAGAGAATATCAAAGAAGGACATTTAAAGGCTCTAGTGAGGCAGAAGGTGGACAGGCTGAGATAGAAGATGGACGGTGAGCAGAGGTGTGGGTGCACACATGCGTTACACACACGTGGGTTGTACATGGGTCACACATACATGGGTTGGTGGTTCTGTTGGGGGAGAGAGGAAAAGAATCAAGCTAGAATGAAGACCAGAGATCTACCAGATGAATGAGAATCCATTTATCAGAGGGAAAACATTCAGTGCCTTCACATTAAATGTTCAGAAGGGAGCTCAGTTGGTTGAGTGTCCAACTCTTGATTTCAGCTCAGGTCATGATCTCATGGTTGGTGAGATCAAGCCCCACGTCAGGCTCTGGCAGAGCAGAGCCCACTTGGGATTCTCTCTCCCTCTCTCTCTGCCCCTCTCCAGCTCATGCTCTCTCTCAAAAATAAATAAATATTAAAAAATAATAAAAGTAAAATGTTCAGAAGGGAAAAGCGAAGATATTTAATACCTTGAGACTTTGTTAACTGTGTGTGTTAAACTGGAGATTTGATATAACTTCTAAACAGAGGAAAATAATGAGATGATAACACAAAAATCATGCAGGAAGGGAGGAGAAAACAGTACGCAATGAATGATATAAATAAACCCGAACATAAGAGCAATGACAACAACTGTAATTAAAATTAGGTTCCCGGCTAAAAGTTCAAGAAATGCATACATAAAACACACAGTACAGCCATAGAAGAGAAAAAGAAGTAAGCAGCAAATACTAACCAACTGGCTTCTGTAGCGAAGTCAGATCTTCTCTATTGTAAAAACAGCATTAGAAATAAAGATGCTCATGACTTATTTATAAAGGTAGTAGACGGTATATTGTAAAGTATAGTAATTCTAAGCTGTGTTTACACACACTTCAAAGTTATGTGAATCAGGGGCACCTGGGTGGCCAGGTGGTTGAGCGTCCAACTTCAGCTCAGGTCATGATCTCATGGTCTGTGAGTTCAAGCCCCACGTAGGGCTCTGTGCTGACAAACAGCTCAGAGCCTGGAGCCTGCTTCAGATTCTCTACCTCCCTCCCCTGTTAATGCTCTGTCTCTCAAAAATAAATAAATGTTTAAAAAAGTAAAAAAAAAAAAAACCCAAAATTACATGAATCAAAAATGAACAAAGATACAAAGATCACAGAACTATCTCATCTACTTTAAGGGTGAAACACTTTCATGCACATTTTTGTAACTGATAAATTAAGCATAAACAGAAGAAAATTAAATATACTAAGACTTGGACAGCACAACAAGCTTGGTCTAATGGACATCTGTACCACTTTATGTCCTGTGATTTTAAATTTACATTCTTTTGAAGCCATGTGAAATATTTATGAAAACAGACCATATGCTTAGCCATAAAGCTAGCCTCAAGATCTAAGGAGTGGTGATTTTCAGATCACATTATCTGACCATCATGCAGTGCAGCTATAAATCATTTAAAAAGTATAATGAGAAAAATATCCTATGTTTAGGATTTCTTTTATTTTTGTTTTTTAAAGTCTCTTCTAATCAACTTAGGAGTCACAGGAAAAAGAAAGAAAAATTTCAAAAGTAACTTTAATGAAAACAATATGCCTTTACACTTACAGAATGTAGCTCAAGCAACATTTATGGGAAAATTTACAGCCCAATTGTTTCCATTAGAAAAAGAAGGAAGAATACCATGATCAAGCAATGCATTTAAATTTGCTCAATAAGTTTCAAAAAAAAAAAAAGAGAACAGAATAAATTCAAAGTTTGAAAGAGGGAAATAATAAATATAGCAACAGAAATAAGGTAAAATAAATACACAGCACTAAGGCTCCCGCAGAAGAGGGAGTAATAGATTAAGCTTTGGTAAGATAAACAAGAAAAGAAAAATTCAGGGTAGACGGAGAGAGAAGGCACATATAAACAATAAAAATCTGAGCAATGCAGATATTAAATTGAGAACAAGTGGATATTATGAAATACTTTATGTCAATACATTTGAAACTTTATGTGAAAGAACTAGTTCTAAAAATAAACACAAATTACCAAAAATACCTCAAGAAAAGAAATGAAAACACAAGAGCTTTGTAACTTTAAATTGATTCCGTATTTTAAATTCTAGGACCAAATATCTTATGGGCATAATTGCCAGACATCCCAAAAGGACACACATCATCTTACACAGACTCTTTACAAAGGATTAAAAATGAAGGAACACTCGTTTTATGAAGCTTAACTGTGCTATTCAAAATCTTATTTATTTTCCCACTTACATTTGATCTGTCAGTCACTGAAATAAATAGTAAGGTTTCCAACCATTTTGGTGGACTTGGTAGGTCTTGCCTTTCTTTTTTGTACTTCTATCTGATTTTGATAAGTGACTACAAAACCAGTGATTACAAAAATGAGAATTATTGGCCAACATCACTCAAAAAATATTTACAAAAGTCTTAAACAGAATATTATTAACCAAATCTAGCATTAAGTAAAAAGGGGAATACCCCTTAACCCAAGTGGGTTAATTACAGGAATTAACACCTGTTTCATATTTTAATCATTAAGGACTCTAAATCACCACAGGAGCACATTAAAGGGAAAATATCTAACTTGTAGATGCACAAAATTCATTCTTACAAACTAGAAATAAAAGGAAAGTGATTTTTAAAATGTCTACCAAAAATGTCATGTTTAAATGGTAAAATGTTTAAAACATGCCCTTTCTATCAGTAACAAGACACGGATGCCCACTATCCCTACTTCTAGAACGTCGTATGGGAGGCGCTAGCTAGTGAAGTAAGATGAAAGATATAAAAAGTTTTAAGAATTGGAAAGGAAAAAATAAAACTGTCATTATTTGTAGGCAATAGAATCTTCTTTGTAGAAAACCCAAAACAGTTTACAGATACGTAACCAGAATTACTAAGGGAGTTTAGGAAAATGTCCTCATTAAAAATCAACATACCAAAGTCAATTATACTCCTGGATACCAGAAAACAATCAGATAGAAAATGTAATTTAAAAATAAAATTTATAGTAGTAACATGAATATAAAGTATCTAAAACTAATGTGCTAAATAATGTGAGAATTCTTTAAATACAGAAATATAAAATTACAAAAGACATTAAGACCTAAACAGACAACTATACCGTGCACTTGGATAGGAAGATATTACATCCCCTAAACTGAACCATAGATTCAGTAAAATGTCAATCAAAATCTCAGTTAGGATCTTCATGGAACTTGATCAGCCGACTCTAAAATACTCTAAATATGAGAGGGCAAAGGGCTGAGAATAGCCAGAACATTACCGAAGAACTAGGTTAGGATGTGATAGGCAACCATTTAATTCTAATGCTAAAAGAATTATATTCCCCAACACCCTTGAAATTAAGTATGGTCATGTGACTAATTCTACCAATGAAATGTGAGAATGGACTTGTGTCACTTCTAAGCATTTAGAGATGACATGTGATTCTTCATGCCCTCTTCTCCGGCGGGGAAGCACACGTTGAGATGCCCCAACAGAGCCCCCGAGGGGCTACAATGATACATGTAACATAAGCAAGACACACCTTTTTTAAAAAGTTTAAAGCCACTGAAATTTACACTCAAAGATAGCTCAGTCTAGCCTGGCTGACATGGGGATTTGCTCTAAATCTCAAGTTATTTGCTCTAATCTAAATTTTGCTCTAAATCTCAAGTTATTATTAAGCTATAATGAATAGAGCACTGCAGCCTTGCTATAGGAATAAGCAAATAGATCCATGGATCAGAATAGTGAGAACCAAGGAAAAGACCCATCCTTGTGTGGACAGGAAATATGGTAGAGGTCATGTTACGGATCAGTGTAAGTCAATAAATAGTGCTGGGAAAGATGGATATTCATGTGGAAAAAATAAAATCGGACCTCTACTGTACAGCATACACCATACACAGAAATCGGACCTCTACTGTACAGCATACACCATACACAGAAATCGGACCTCTACTGTACAGCATACACCATACACAGAAATCGGACCTCTACTGTACAGCATACACCATACACAGAAATCGGACCTCTACTGTACAGCATACACCATACACAGAAATCAATTCCAGATAGATTGCAGACCTAAAAGAGACAATGAAACTTTAGAGCAATTAGAAGGTAACACAGTCTTGAAGTTGGAAGACATATTTTTATAAAGACACCAAAAGTACTGACCATAAACAAAGAACTGATAAAACTGACTGCATCTATTACTGAGAGTTTGGTTCATCCAAATACACAATAAATCCCGCATTGGATACTGGCTTGACAAGAGCCGTAGGGAACACTGGGAAAACCTGAAGATGGTTTGTATACGTAATGTGATGAAAATGGAAAGGCAGAAATTATTGGCTGAATTTTCAGTTTGATCACACACAGAGTCACACACACTCACACTGTCACGCTCACCCGCACAAAATGTCCAACCCAGAAGAATATGCACTAAGGTGTTCATGCTGGTGACTTCTGTGCAGGAGGAAGGACTACTTCTATAACGGCAAACCGGTTATTAAAATAGATGAATGAATAAATAAAAGAATGAATACTCAAATTCAGGGTGGAGGCAAAACCAAACAAACATAAAGATAATGAAAAAGAAAAGCACAAAGAGGAAAAGGCTGCATAAATAACCAACAAGAAACTAATAGCCAGAATATTTAAAAAAATTTTTAAAACATTTATTCATTTTTGAGAGACACAGACAGAGTACAAGTGGGGTAGGAGCAGAGGGAGGGGAAAACACAGAATCCGAAGCACGCTCCAGGCTCTGAGCTGTCAGCACAGAGCCTGATGTGGGGCTCGAACCCACGAACCGTGAGATCATGACCTGAGCTGAACTCAGATGTTTAACTGACTGAGTTACCCAGGTGCCCCCAGAATATATTTCTTAACCTGTAAGTCAGCAAAATTAAATCAGGCAACCAAATTGAAAAATAGGCAAAAGACCAACAGTAATGTCCGATAAAGGGGAAGCCTCAACTACATTAAACTCAGGAGAAGATGGTCCAGCTCAGTTGTCATCAGGAAAATACAGATCATAACCCCAGGGTTGTCATCGCATGCTCCAAGCCAGCAAAAACTAAATCCTGGTGACGCCAAGTGCCCACAAGGCTGTAGGCAATTGGAACCCTCATAACTTGCTGGTGAGACTGTGTAACAACAGTTGGGCATTATTTCTTAAAGTTGAAAATAAGCAATTGCCCGGAACTCTTACTGCCAGGAAACATATCTGAGAATTATTTTTGCAATAAGTGCACCAGAAGTTCATTACAACATTCTTCATAATCATCACAAATTGGAGATGACCCAAGGGTCCACTAACAGAATGATTTTTTTAAAAAACTGGTATTTCATGCGTTGGAATATTATACAGCAATGAAAATGAATGAATTTCTGCCATGTACATTAATAAATAGAAAGAGCTCAAAAACCATGGTAAGCAAAAGTAGCAAATCACAAAAATATATTTAGTATGACTGGATGTGAGCCATTTATGTAAAGTTCAAAAATAGGCAAAACTAGGGGTGCCTGGGTGACTCAGTCTATTAAATGTCCAACTTCGGCTCAGGTCATGATCTCATGGTTCATTAGTTTGAGCCCCTCATTGGGCTCTGTGCTGACAGCTTGGAGCCTGAAGCCTGCTTCAGATTCTGGGTCTCTGTGTCTCCTTCTCTCTCTGCCCCTCCCTCCCCCCCACTCCTGGGAGCGCGAGCGTGTGTGTGTGTGTGTGTGTGTGTGTGTGTGTGTGTGTGTGTATTTAAGACTGCTCAGAAAAGCAAATAACTTATTTTTTAAAATAATGAGAGCGCCTTGGTGGCTCAGTTGAGTAAGTGTCTGACTTCAGCTCAGGTCATGATCTTGCAGTTCGTACATCTGAGCCCGTGTTGGGCTTTGTGCTGACAGCTCAGAGCCTGAAGTCTGCTTCGGACTCTATCACCCTCTGTCTCTGCCCCTCCCTATTTGTGCTCTGACTCTCTCTCTCAAAAATAATCACTAAAAAAATAAAAATAAATTAAAAGAGAATAAAAACTCAAGATAATGGCAACGGTGGAAGAGAGAACAATCAGTCACCATGGAAAGTTATATAGGATTCCTGAGAGTATATTTAAATTCTATTTACCTTTGATCCAAGTAGTGGATACATGAGAGTCTGTTTTCTGTTATTATTTAATATTTACTAATACTATTATTTAACTATTATTACTACTATTAGCTATTAACATTATTTACTTTAATAATATTGTATAAACCATACATATATATTTCATATGTGATTTTGTACATTTATGTCACTGTTAACTAATTATCCCTGTTAAAAAAAAAAACAGCAGTAAGAAAATGATACAGTCCAGGAGGAAGTGCAGATAGTCACCAAACTGTGTGCCCCGTATCAGGGACTGTCCGTCCACTCATTCGGTCATCAAGCAAGTCAGGCCACTTGAAGCAAGAACACCAAGTTCAAGTCCTACAGCCTTGGTCTCCTTTCATTGTGAAGCTTGACTGTAAAAGCTCCTTGATTTCAGGGCAGGTGCTGTGCGTGCTGGGGCTACGCACACCAGCTAGAGCAACACACTACTGAACATCAAGTACTGGCTGTAGGAGATGCTAAGTATCCTAATTACGGAGACTTTAAAGTGCATTTTTAGGATGGCAGTGATCTGTTTAACCAGAAAACAGAAGCAGTGCTCCTGAAGAAAAAACCAACAAAGGAAGCCTACCCAAACATCACATCATTATTCAAGTGCAATGAACTCCAACTAATACTTAATTACAAGAGGCATTTGGAGGCTCCAAGTAAAATAAGACATGGCATTCTCGAGGCACCTGATTGATTTCTCAGATTATAAAATTCAAGCCACTGAGAATTCTGAAAACATTGATTTAGCAAGAGAGAGCCCAGGGAGCATTCAAGGCTTGTCATGAGAATAAATACAGAATAAATGAAACTGGCCAGGTTGACTGTTACCGATTTTATACTAGGATGTTTTTCAAGCTCCGCTGCTACTTTATTTTTCTAATGTAACTATTGCTTAAAGGGTGAAAAGACAGATATCATCCATTTTTCTCCTGTTCATTCCAGCACACAACTGCAAGCTTGCACCATTTGTGACGATGTTTTGCATGAATTTGTACAGGCTCAGAAACATCAGGACTTGAATTGTTTATTTTCTTTAAAAATTATTAGCAATGAAGCATGCCCCACAAACATGAACATAAAATAGGTTTGTTACAAAGTTTTCAAAAGAAAACAGCTACTGTGTGCGAAATTGATCAAACCAGAGCTTTCTTCACTAACACCTTAAACTAACTAGAGGATCGGCAGATATTGATGCAAAGTAACACCCAAGTGCAGGGGTTTGAATACTAGCTTCACTATTTACTAGCTGTGTGACCTTGGACAAGATACTTAACCCTCTGGGTCTCACCTGCAAAATAGGAGTTATAAGAATATCTACCCCCATAGAGTGTTCTTGAGGATTAAACAGGACAATGCATTTAGAACAATTTGGCACATGCCCAGAATATAGTAAGTACTCAATAAACATTAGCTGTATAACAGTCAGAGGAAAGCTTCTACGCTTAGTTCAGTTTACTGCACGGAAGGCTGAACTTGCCCTGTGTCCCTTCTGTTGCAAGCAGCAAGCTGAAACCTTATGCTCATGTCCACACCACCTGACATCCTACCCATGAAATCTGGACACAGCCTGCACCTACGAACACATGCTCGGGCCAGAAATGATTTAACCGTTCTGTTCCCACTGTGATTTCTGACATGAGAAAACCAACGATCACTCCCCAGGACTCTGAGAGCCTTTCCTCATGAGATCAGAAACTACTTCCAGGAATTGTTGCAAAAACATGGCAAACAGGAAAGGTGCCAGAACCCCGACGACAAGAAAATAACTTAATTTTTTTTAAAACGTTTTAAGAGAAAAGTAGAATTTTTAAAAATTAAAGATGGAAACATCTGCAGTCAGTCTCTGAGAGTATTCGTAGAATGGAGGGTGATTTCCTGACAGCGCTCACCAGTTTCCTAAGGCGGGGAGAAGACAGAGTTAGTCACAGGAGCCACTAGTCTATAAAAACAATAGATCAGGGGGCACCCACACCTCAGTTTTGGTCTCAGAGCACACGGAGCCAGTCAGTCTCCTGGAAGAATCCGTCCTTTATGGTCTTGACTCCCTTACTGGCCTGAACCCCTTGGGGACAGATGTCTCCTTCACCTTTGCAGCCTCAACACACAGTTTAGTGCCTGGAACTCAGGAAGCAATCCGTATAAATGGCAGTTGAGTGACTGAGTAAGACATCATCCTCCTCAAGGTCACCACTGAAAGTGACGGACATAGACCCAAATTTCATTCATTCACTCATTCATTCAAACAAACAGGCTCGAAGCTAGTCAGATCTCCCAAGTCCCATGCTTGCTTGCCTTGCACAAGAACCTTCTCGGGGAGTCTGAATTTTAATAAGGCGTTGGCCAAAACCTCACCTGAGAATTTTAACAGCCTGAGCAAGAGGCTGAGGCGGGGGGTGGGGGTGGGGGTGCGGTGCGGTATGAGGTGTTATTTTGGTAACTGATAAAAAAAACCAGGTTTTCCTTTTTTTTTTTTTTCTCTAGAGGCAAAAATAAGGCTTTTGCTATTTAGGTTCTATCAGGTGTTTGGGATTATTACTCCCTCACTGGTACTCTCCTCCATTCCCTTCCCTACCTACTTCCCAAATCTGGCACTCAGTTTAACCAACTGCCTCTGGGAAATTATCAGCACTCTCAAAACTTCATAAAAGCAAGTTTGGGGGCAGGTAAGGAGTTGTATGCTGCCCAGAGCAGGTGGGCAGAGCCAGCCGGCACAGATCCAGGGCTGAGCAGGTGCTGGGGACATGGAGGGGAACGGCCAGGGCGGGAGGGCAGTTCAAGCCACGGCACTGGGCCCGTGGGACCTGCCCCTCTGCCTCTCTGTGATTCTCTCTGGGTTTCAGGTCTATGGGCATCAGGAGGCCGCAGGCACAATGGAGCCCAGCTTCAGCTCAGGGATAGGCAATCTCACTGACAGCAAAGAGTTACTTAAAGTGAATCTCTTCAAACCAGAAAACAACTCCTCATATTAAATAGTGCAAACAATCTTTCATTGAGATTCCAACTCAAAAAATTAAAACTTATGACAATTTTATTTTATCTTATCTTTTACCCAACATGGGTTATGACTGCAATGAAGCTAATTTCTAGAACAAAGAATAAATCACATTTTCATTTTTTTAACATAATGTTTTTATTTATTTATTTACTTATTTATTTATTTTTGAGAGAGAAACAGAGCACAAGCGAGGCAAGGGCAGAGTGAGAGACAGACACACACACAGAATCTGAAGCAGGCTCCAGGCTCCAAGCTGTCAGCACAGAGCCTGATGAGGAGCTCAAATTCATGAACTAAGATCATGACCTAAGCTGAAGTTGAGTGCTTAACCGACTGAGCCACCCAGGCACCCCAACTCTCTGTGACATAATGTAGAAATAAAAGTGTGTAGCAATAGCAATTTTGCCTTCAAAATCACTAGACTCCTTTTTTTTTTTACAGAAGTTATCAGTAGTTTTCATCATTTTTCAATTACATCTCATAATCCTTTGATATTCAAATCAGTCTCTTGTTTTATTTTTTTCAATCTTTACTTAGTTTTGAGAGAGAGAGAGAGACAGAGTGTTAGCAGGGGAGGGGCAGAGCGAGAGGGAGACATGGAACCCGAAACAGGTTCCAGGCCTGGCCTGAGCACAGAGGCAGAAGCGGGGCTCAAACCCAGGAACAGCGAGATCATGACCTGAGCCAGAGTTGGACACTTGACCAACTGAGCCACCCAGCTTCCCCCAAATCAGTCTCTTCCGAAGCGAGTGTCCACCGGCCTTCTCCCAGTGGATTTGCTTCCTTTCAATGTTAAACTGGCCTAAGTCTTCAGTCAAGCAGTTCTGAAGCATCACTTTCCCTGACTTCATGAAATCCTGCATCTTTGTCAGGATGTGTTTTCCTTGATCACCAACTTGCAACGTGCTGGCATTGTACCATCATAGCAAAACCCCCATACCCAGCGAGAACTGGCCGAGTGTGGCAGGGAATCCCCAGGAGCAGGAATAGATGTTGGAGAGCCGACTAACTGCAAAGGTGGTTGATTCTTCCTCTATATTTCCTTTCATGGTATGTTGACTGCAGCTTCCCCATGAAATCTCATAACCGAAAAGGATCAGGTAACAATCATCTGGGTGTGGAGAACCCTGATGTCTGCGCCACTCCCAAAGGCAGGGCGCTCGGTCTATGTTGCACCAGTGACCAGAAGAAGTGGATTTGGGGGCAGGGGTTCCAGTTTCCTTTATTGCAGCCTTCAAAGGCTTTTTCCTGCACTGACTCCATCAGCTCAAGTCCTTGTCACTCAGCTCCTTGAACAGATCTGGAGATCGGCATGACTGATATGTCTTTCCGATCACTGATCAAGCCTATGGCTTGGAGGAAATGAGGCCCCGAGGTGAAAACATGTTTTTGTTCTGCAGTGCCAAAGTAGGTCATGGATTCAGTCATTTCACTTAAAAAAAAAGAAAGAAAGAAAGAGGCAAAGAAACAGCAGCGGCCACTTGTGAATTCAATCAAATGGTAAATCTGGTCTACCAGCCAAACCGCTTTCCTGAGAATGAGCATATGTGCATGCAGAATACAGAAATGAGAAAGTTCCTAAGACTCCCCAAGACACTCTTTGATGGCCATGGTGATTGAATAAGGATGCAAAATGTCAAAAGCCTGCAATCAAATCAGATTCCAACTTCCTACTCAGAGGAGAGACAATGACGTATTGCCTTGATTTTAGCTTCACTGTTTCATCCATTAAATAGAGACACTGCGCAGTGAAAGGTCATCTAACCATAGGCAGCTAGATATGTGAATTTAAAGAAAAATGACTTTATTCCCTAGGCAACATAAGTTTTTGTCAATGAATAAGAATCTGGCTTGGATTTAGAAAAATGTGTGGACTTCACAAGACACACACAGGCGCACACACATTTACTTTAAATAACAACCACCAGCACCACTGGGGTTATACGGTTGAGAGTTTTATTATGAAGCCGTTTAACAAATAGTTATTTGGTTCCTGCTACATGCTTGACCAGCTATTATGCTCAGCTCTGGGGAACAAGAAGACTGACGTTCTTGGGTCTTATGGATCTAGAGATAAAAATATTTATAAACTGTGAATGTGTTAGGAAAGGAACAAATAGGCTTTTGAAAGAATGACTGATGGGGCCAGAGGAGGCAGCATTTTATATAAATCTGAAAGACGAGAAGGAACTAGATACGCAAAGAGCATCGGGAAGTGTGCGCAGTAGGGAACAGCAACAGAGCCTCGAAAGAAAGAGAATTTGATACAACTAGGAACTGTCAGGCCAGCGGGAATGAAGTAGATCATGGCCTGAGAGGAAGCTAGGGGGTTAGGCCAGGGCCAGATTTTTCTAGGGCTTTGTGGAACATGGCTATTCTAAGAGTTTGACTTTTATCCTGAGACTTTTAAAGAGAAGAGTAATCAACAATCAATTGGTTAGTATGTGAATGGCCAGGAGATGAGCCAGCGTAGAAGAAGGAAGACGGGAAGAGCCCACTGGTCTGTATCACTATATCAGTGGACAACACTGGTCTCAGGTTACCCTGTTATTTCCCAGTGTCGTTTCAAATACAACATAAATGCAATCACAATTTACCGCCTGCTTGTTTTTCAAGTTAAAATCAACGCTGTGTGATGCCTTCACCAATTATCAAGCTGTTGTGAAATATCCTTGTGATTCACTAATACGTGGGTGGTATATCTTACATGTCTGAAACATTTTGCTTTTGGTCTAGCTTTTTTTTTTTAATGAGATAAAGTTTATACACAGTGAAATGCACAAATCTTAATTCCTGAAAAACACACACACTCCTGTTAGGAAAATCTCCCAAAAGATTTTACAACCATTTCTAGTCAGTTCTTCCCCAATCTGTGAGGCCCTGCTGAGAACTCTTGATTTCTACTCCACAGACTAGTTTGGACTGTTCTGGAACCTCACATAAACAGGATACAACACATAGTATGTATTCCTCTGCGTCTGGTTTCCTCATCTCTATATAGTGTTCCTGAAATCCATATATGTTGCTATATGCATCAGTGGTTTATTCCTGTTCATCGCTTCCTATCATAAACACTTGCACTGTTTCTGGTTTGGGCTGATTAGGGAATGAGCTGCTATAATACTTTGTGTTAGTCCTTTCTTGGACATGTGTTTTTATTTCTCTTGGGTAAACACATCAGACGGGACCTGCTGAGTCACAGGGTAAGTTTATGATTAATTTTATAAAAAAATTGACCACAAATTTACAATGTGGTTATACCAATAGTTGAGAGGTTTATTTGCACCTTCAACATCAACATTTGGTGCGGTCAGTCTCTCTAAACTTAACTATTTGCTCCTGGCTACGAAGTGATTATCTCATGGTTTTAATTTACATTTCCCTAATAATTGAGCATCTCTTCATGTGTTTAATTGGCCATTCATACACCTTTCTTTATGCAATCTCTGTTCAAGTATTTTGTTTGTGTGTTTATTAGGTTATCTTTTTTATTGATCTGTAGGAGCTCTTTATATATTCTGGGTAGAGGAATATAAATCATTTGTAAGATATATGAATTGCAAGCATTTTCTATCAGTCTATGACTTGCCTTTTCCTTTTCATAAAGATGTCCTCTGAAGAACAAAACTTCTAAATTTTGGTGAAGTTCAATTTCTCATTATTTTTCTTATTGGTGCTTTTATGTTCCTTCTAAGAAATTTTTGACAGTCTCAAAGTACTAATATATATCCCTCTACATTATCTTCTAGCTGATTTGTAGATTTAACTTTTAGTATATGATTCACCTTAATTTTTACACATCATATGAGGTAGGGGTCAAGGTTAATTTTTCATACTTTATTATTCAGGCTTTCTAGTACTGCTGATTTTAATCTTTCCTTACACCACTAAATTACCTTAGCACCTTGACCATATATATGTGGGTCTATTTCTTGGCTCTGTTCTGCTCTATTAATCTACTTACCTATCCTTAAGCCACACTAGCTTGATTAATGGAGTGTTATACGAAGTCTTGAAATCAAGTTGTGTCAGTACTTCAAGTTCATATCTTATTTTTCAAAATTATTTGGCTATTTTAGGTCCTTTGAATTTTCCCATAAATTTTATACTCAACTTTCAATCATTACAAAAAATCAAATAGAATTGTTTTGAATTTATGGTTTTATTTAAGAAAAATCAACATGTACTTTTTTTTTGTAGTTTATTTACTTGAGAGAGAGTGTGTGTGAGCACAAGCTGGAGAGGGGTACAGAGAGAGGGAGACAGGGAATCCCAAGCAGGCTCCACACTGTCAGCATGAAGCTCGATGTGGGGCTAGAACTCATGAACTATGAGATCATGACCTGAGCCGATACTAAGAGTTGGACGCTTAACCAGCTGACCCACCCAGGGGCCCCTAGGTTTTCCAATTTGTGTTATTTATTCTTATGTATTCATAAGTTGATGTTACCGTAAATATTTTTAAAATCTGCACTTTCTAATTGTTTCTTGCTATTATATAGAAATAACATTGATTTTTATATTGATCTTGTACCTATGATCTTTCAAAACTGCTTACTAATCCTACTATGTTTTGTAGATTTCCTAAGATTTTCTAAATAATTGTGTCATCTATAAATAACTTTACTTCTTGTCTTTTTTTGTTTAATTGCACTAACTAAAACCACCACACAACTTTAACAGATACAGTGAAAATGGACCTTTTATGATATTCACAATCTAAAGGGGAAAGTATGAAGTCTTTCACCATTACGTTTGAAGTTAGTAGTAGGTTTTTGATAGATGTCTTTTTTCAAACTGAAGAAGTTCCATTTTACTCCCAATTTAATGAGAAATTTTATCATGAGTGTTGTTTTTCTATATCTATTGACATGATAATATGATTTTCTCCAGTATTTTGTTAATTTGGGGAATTATAATGACTTTTAATTTTTAAATCAACTTTACATTCCTCGGATAAAATCCAAATTCCTTTGTATGTATTTCTGGACTTAACCTGCTAATTTATTAAAGGATTTCATGTCTATATTTATGAGAGATACTGGCCTATAATTTTTCTTCTCTGTAACATCTTTGCCAAATGTTGTTATAGGATTATTCTATAAGCTTATCTGTATAGTCTTACAGAATTTGTTGGGAAGTTTTCTTGTTTATATTCTGGAAAGTTTGATTTATTTAAGTTTGATTTATATTTGGAAAGTTTTATTTACTTATTTAAAATACATTTAAGTAAAATTATTGAAATCTTTATTGAAATTATTTAAAAATTATCCAAGTTTTATTTACTTTTTATTTATTTAAGATGGAAATTACTTCTTAAATGTTTTAAGATACCAGTGAAACCATCAGACTTGTGATTTCTTTCTACGAAGGTTCTTAATTACAAATTATATTTCTATTACATCGATATCATTCTGGTGAGCAGTGGTTTGCAAGGAATTTGATCATTCCATGCCCATTGTTGAATTGTTAGCATGAAACTTCACAAACGCCCTTAAAATATAATCTTTTTTAAAAAATGTTAATGTTTTATTTATTTTTGAGAGAGAGAGAGACACAGCATGAGCAGGGGAGGGCAGAGAGAGAGGGAGACACAGAATCTGAAGACAGGCTCTAGGCTCTGAGCTAGATATCAGCACAGAGCCCGAAGCGGGGCTTGAACCCACAGACTGTGAGATCATGACCTGAGCCGAAGTCGGACGTGTAACCGACTGAGCCACCCAGGCGCCCCGATATATAATCTTTTTAACGTACTCAGGATACTTAAGAATGGCTCTGCTTCTTCCTGATCTTGGTAATCTATGTGCTCTCTATATTTTCCCTTGATCAGTCTTGCTAGGAGTTTATCAATTCTATTAGTCTTTTTTTTTTATAATAGTTTATTGTCCAATTAGTTTCCACATAACACCCAGTGCTCCTCCCCACAAGTGCCCCCATGACCATGATCCCTCCTCCCCCTTCAGCCCTCAGTTCGTTTTCAGTATTCAATAGTCTCTTGTGATTTGTGTCCCTTGCTCTCCCCAATTCTCTTTCCCCCTTCACCTCCCTATGGTCCTCTGTTAGGTTTCTCCTGTTAGACCTATGAGTGCAAACATACGGTATTTGTCCTTCTTCACCTGACTTATTTTGCTTAGCATGACACCCTCGAGGTCCATCCACGTTGCTACAAATGGCCATATTTCATTCATTCTCATTGCCATGTAATAGTCCATTGTGTATATATACTACATCTTCTTGATCCACTCATCAGGTGATGGACATTTAGGCTCTTTCCATGATTTGGCTATTGTAGAAAGCACCACTATGAACATTGGGGTACATGTGCCCCTATGCATTAGCACTTCTGCATCCCTTGGGTAAATCCCCAGCAGTGCTATTGCTGGGTCATAAGGGAGTTCCACTGATAGTTTTTGAAGGGCTTCCACACTGTTTTCCAGAGTGGCTGCACCAGTTTACATTCCCACCAACAGTGTAGGCGGGTGCCCATTTCTCCACATCCTCACCAGCATCTATAGTCTCTTGATTTGTTCATTTTAGCCACTCTGACTGGTGTGAGGTGGTATCTCAGTGTGGTTTTGATTTGTATTTCCCTGATGATGAGTGATGCTGAGCATCATTTCATATGCCTGTTGGTCATCTGGATATCCTCTTTGGAGAAGTGTCTGTTCAAGTCTTCTGCCCATTTTTTCACTGGATTATTCATTTTTTGGGTACAGAGTTTAGTGAGTTCCTTGTAGATTTTGGATGCTAGCCCTTTATCTGATACGCCACTTGCCACTATCTTTTCCCCTAAAAACCATAAAAACTCTATTAGTCTTAAGAACTAGCAATAAGGGCAAGTCCAGTGGAATTGGAAGCCCTTCACCTTAAAGGTTTGGTATTCCAAACAATTGTTGCCACGAAAATCAACCCCCCAAATCTAACACCCATCATTTGGGTCCATGTGCAGTCATTATCCTTAAGAAATTCACCAGCATGTGACTAAACCAAATGGAAAAATATTAGTACAGTTTGAAAGTTCAGTGATATCATCCTCACAATAACGTGAAATACCACTGTATCTATTCCAAAGATGAGAAAACCAAAGCTCAGAGAAATTAGCAAAAGTCACAAAAGCTAAATTTTGGATTCACACTCATGTCCTTTGGATTCAAACACCTGTTTAATTTCCACCCAACCATTAAATTTCTATGAGTAAATGATTCAGGATCACATTACCAGGACTTGAACAGCCTGCCTTTGGAAAGGTATTGTGCCTCCACAAAACTGAGCTAAATGCAGCTGGAAAAAGAAACATAAAAAGAAAAGGCATCCCTCAGTTTTTTCACATGGCCAAGAAGGGCCACACTGTACTGAGCAAAATACTACTGTTGATGGAAATGACAGAAAGCAACACTTTGGCCACGTCCAAATGCCTGTGGCTCTTTTTTTTTTTTTTTTTTTTTTTTTTTTTTTTTGACTTTTGGAGAATCAATCATTCTTCTACTGGGTTTTTCCCTCCAAATTACCAATTATTTTTTTAAATACAATTTTCAATGTTCACTTCAAACCTTATAATTGATGAAGACGGGAAATGTCATTTACAAGCATATGACATGCTGTGTTTGATCAAAATAATGCCATCTCTGTTTATTTAATAACCCCTCAGAGAGGTATGCTTTGCCTTCTAATTTCTAGACATTTCTTTAAAAGGCATTTATTTCTTCTTCATGAAAAAATACTAGGGATTAACTATAAAAACTAATTTTAGTACTTGTTCTTACTGAGAGCCTTATTTTAGAAAAGAGAGAAAAGTAATTTGCCTTTCCATGATCTTTTCTCATCATTCCTAAAGATTTTTTTTTTAAGGCAATTATTTCAGGAGCATCCATTTTAGGACAAAGAACATACTGCCTCGCATCTCTGAACTCTAGTAAGAAGCTGGGCAGACATGGCACTTCTCGTGAACTTCGGCTATTCGTTTCACCTGCTATTCAATGCATGGAATCAATTATTCCATGCTAAAAGGAATCACAGAATTGTACTTTTGCATTCTCCTTTCTGTCTGAATTTACAGTGGACACCAGTGCTCTTGTGCACTCTCTGGCCTTATCTGTACAACCATGCTGCCAGGAGAAACAAGGTGAATGATACAAAGAAGGGAATGACGATCTTCATTATCACAGGTGGTTTGCAGGAAGGGTTCAGAAAACACGTCCTGCCTTGGAAGACGGGTAGGTAGGGTATACATTCACCTTCTCAACACTATTCTGTGCCAGGCAGGTGGGGGGGGGGGGAAGAGGGGCAGGATGATAAGGAAGAGCCAGGAGGGTATTTCTGGAAGAAGACAGTGACCATTGGCCAGGGCAGTGACTGTGGAGGCTTGAGGCTGCTTCCTTTGAAGGGTACGTGCTGGACTGGAGAGGAGAGGAACGTGCTCTCTCCAAAGGCGGTAGGAGAATGTGGTGGTGAATTTCATGTGTCAACTTGATAGGATTGTGGGGTGCCCGGATATTTGGCTAAACGTTATTTCTGGGTACGTCCAGTTCCTGAGTTAGCATTTGGATTGGCGGGGTGCCCTCCCGCAGTGTGGGTGGGCATCATCCAATCTGAGGGCCTGAACGGACTAAATGGGAGAGGAAGAGGGGATTCACCTTCTTCCCGCCTGACAGCTTGAGCAAGAACATCAGTTTTCTCCTTCACTTGGACGAGGACACACCCCATGAGTCCTCCTGGTCTCTGGCCTTCCAACTCAGACCAGATTTTACATCGCCAGCTTTCGTGGGTCTGCAGCTTGTAGACGGCCGATCACGGCACCCCTCAGACGCCATAGACACATAACCCAGTTCTCACTATAGATACAGACTCTGGGAAACCCTGACTGATAGACGAAACTCAAATTGGTTTCAAGCATGGTTTAGGAAAATCCCCAGATTAGAGTTCTCCAAAGAATTATTATAGAAATCAGTGAGTGATTGCGAGTCATATGGGTCCCCATGTTCCCAAGGCAGTGACACCATGCCACCATGATGAGCATTTAGGGCTTCTGGAGCCACCACGAGCGAGGGGATGGAAGAGGAAGCCCATACAGGGCTTCTGGGGGTTGGGGGAGGGGCAGCATCCAGGCTGGTATTTCATTCCAGGGAAGGAGTTCAGTGAACACGAGAGGACAAGCCAAGCCTTCATCCAGCCCGCCTCTGTGCCCCACTGCCCCTTCCAGGGCAGACGGGGGGAAAGAGACAACATCCGGGGACCCACTTCTGGGTCTCATGGGCCTCACAGGCTCTGGCCCTTCACACCACTGGAACTTGGTAGGGGACCACAGGCCAACCACACAGCAGGACGCCCTGTGACAGGCAGCTGTGAGGGTGCCAGGGTCAGCTGGGCTCTGCCCTCTTCCGCCTCACCATCTACAGAGAAGGCCAATGCTGCTCGAACAGGAAGTCTCTAAAATGGTGCTGAAGACACCGACTCCAGTCCCCCGGGTGTCCCTGGAGCCTCCTGGCTTCTGCGACTCTGTGACATTACTCCTCAGCTTGGGGCAGGCAGGCCTGGGTGCTAGTGGGGCCCCTCGGCCCCTCCTCACAGCTCCCCAGCAAGGTGACCCAGCCCTCTGCCCACGGCCACACGTGTCCAGTGTCCAGGAGGTGCTGCCAGCTGTGCAGAGGCCCCAAACAGGTTCCCTGTGACCGATACTTCCAGGGGCGGCCTCTCTCCAGACAGAGCGCACGGACCGCCTCTGGAGAAGAAAAGCTCCACCCAAGTGAGTGCTGCAAACGCGTGGGAGAACTTCTGACAACTCTGGAAAACCAGGTTCTCATTCACCAACCGCCAGGCGTCTCATTGTTCCACGCTGCCCAGGACAAGAAGGAAGCACCGTCGACAGCCACGCGACAGTGGGTTTGGCGGATGTCATCACGGGAAAGCTTCTACCTGTTAACTTCGCACCAGCAACTAAGGAATGAGTCCAAGTGGCAGAGGGGTGAAAGAAACCGAGCACACTTTTTGCGGAGGTTTACACAGCTCCCCACATTGGCCGAAGCCTCTTTCTAGCACCTTCTTTCCTGGGGCACGCAGCCAGCTCCTCCGTGAAGGGCTCATGCCACCGTGTCCACGCTGCTCCAAATCCCGCCTCATGAACACCCAGGGAGGGCCAGTAAACCGAGGTTCCCAAGTTCCCTCTAAGTTTTGCGGATGGCCATCCTAGCTGCACCCAGAGGCCTCCTTTGTGCCTCCAGGAACGTCCTTGATAAACGATGTTATTCACTTAGGGAATCGACTGTTAATTCTCTTCTTGGGCTTTAGCCACATCCGGGGAGCAACATGATGGGAGAAACAGCAGATAATGACTTTCAACAACCCTGTCTAAGGTCAGGCTGTGACTCCGGTGGTTTGTGTCTGGGCCCACGCCGGCTGACACATGAACCTTTCTAGGCATGCGTACAACTGTTAACCAACACGCTTAGACATGAGCCCCCAGCAGGCCTCCCTAAGCCTGAGGCTGGCAGGCAAGGGCGCCCTGCTGTGCCATGACCAGAAGCCCAGCCCAGGGGAGGCTCTCGGGAGCACACAATGGTTTTCAAGAATGATCTAAAACCAGCACACCGCGATTCTTAAATGCAAAGCAGACCATGATCGAAGAAATATCTTTTCAGTGTTTTAGTTTTGCTTTGAAAAATTGTAAGACGCTGAGTTTCTGAAGCACAGAGATCTGTGCTTAGAGTCAAATGAATACTGCGGTGTAAAACATGAAAGCCAACACAGAAGGAACATGTTGACTGACTTTTTCACACAACGGTCTCAGCAAAACACATGGTGTGAAGGAAGTCATTCATCACATAATAATCAAACACATACCTTTAGAGAAGGAAATGAACCTGAGCGACATACTTGCAGCCTGCTGTCAAGCTGCCTTAGACACAGACACATTCAAATGGACACCTGCTGCAGGGACATGAGATTTGTTTCTTCCTTGTTCTGTCACCTGTCAAAGGGGACAGAGACCAGACTTGTCCAATCTTCCCCAGAGTCAGAGTTCATTTCCCCCAATAATACCTTGAAACATAGGGATTGGGACTCACAGATAAGTAAACTGGGGCACACAGTCATGAAGTGCATCGCTGAAGTGGCGGAGCCAGGCCAAAGTCAGGTCTGTCTGAGTCTGCAAATAATTCTTCTCTCTCTCTACATAGTCAATACAGAAATGGTGGGCACAAAATTATTTATTTATGTAGAGCACACCAATGATCACAAAGGCTAATACATCATTTTTAGCCCCAGACTGGGTCTTAAAATGGCATTCTTTTGACATCCAACAATACGCAGGTTTGAACATATGGAGAAAAAAGGGAATAAATGAATGCTCATGGTATTCAGAGCAGAAATCCAGAAGTCACAAGATGATCGATGGGCCCTGGCCCGCTTCTCCATCACTGGCTGGCTCCTGCCTCACTCCTCTACGTGTGCCAGGACATGGACGGGAAGGCATAGGGTCCTTCCGGTCAGGAATGCTCGCCCCCGCTCTCCTCCGGTCTTGCCTCACCCTTCCTTTAGAATGAGTTGTCCCACGTGCCTCCGATTATGTAAGAGACAGCATTTTAATTACTAGGTATTATGTATTTTTCCTGGTAGCATATGTCAAGACTGTAATTAAATGACTATTTGTTTAATGTCCATTGCCGTCCATCAGGGCTACCGAGAATGGCCGTGGAGGATACTCATGGCCCCAGGGTGCCCAGCTGACAAGGGAGGGCTGCCTCTGCTCACCACGCCCTGTACCTGGCGTTGCACCTGCTAACCAGTGTGACTACTCTGTGGGCTCGCGGTGGCCCTGCCCTGTGAACTCTGCCGGGACAGGCACTGCGCCTGTGTCACCCGCCACCACGTCTTCCCGCACCATGCACAGCCCGGCACACAGCAGGTGTCTGATCAAAGTGTGTAGAATAACTGAATTACTAAAGAAATGAGTAAGTGAAAACTTTTTAAAAGCATTTAGAGAGTCCTGGAAGTTTTACCTGCAATGTGATGACAAAGTGTCAGTTGTGAACTATATGGCCGCATCTCACTTGTCATTGCAGCTATGACAGCAGGTACAACAGCAGGTAGGACAGGAGGAGACAACGTCCAGGTTCAGGGGACCAAGCCACAGGGAGAAACAGGGAAGAAAAGGCGGCTGTTCGTAGGGCTTCCCTGCTCTAGCCAGAGTCAGCAAATGCCAGTAACTTTTCCAGAGGAAATAATTTTGAAAGGATTTAATAAATGGAATCTGGTTTTATTTGTAAGGTGTGGTAAATATCCAGACCAAAATACTCTAATGTTTGACCAAAAGGCCATATTAGTAAAGGACAAAAATATGATCCGTACTTGTTACAAGGTTACTAATCACTACGGGATCTGGAAAGGCTCAGATGGAGGCCCTCAAGAATGCTGCCTCTTTCCTCCTTCCTTCCCCCTTTCTTCCTTCCTTCTCTGCTTCCTTCCTTCTCCTTTTCCTTCTCCCCTTCCTTCTCTCCTTCCTTCTTTCCTTCCTTCCTTCTTAAAATCTTGCAGAGCTCCCCATAACCTTGAAAACTGAGGGAGATCTCCTATGGAAGAGAACAAGCTGTGGCCAGAAACTGAATCCATTTACTGGTGGAAACGAGCACAAAGAGTTTCCCAAAAAACTTTTAACCTCTGGATGCCTGTTTATTAAAATAGACTCACCAATGCCAAAGCTCCGGAGGCTAGCTTGTCTCCCCCGTGCCCGACCCCACCCCAACACACTCTCAAGTCCCCAGGTCCCACTCAGGCTTCCAGGCACAAGGGATCCTAACTCACGGTGTCGTCTTGGTCTTTCCAGTCATTAGCAGGATCCACAGCTTTGCTGAAGGAGGAGGCAGAAAGGGGCCCATCATTCACAAAGCACTGACTAAGAGCCTGGCACCACGCAAGGTGCTTCCCCACCTGTATTCCTTTCAATGCCCACAAGAACTTCTCTGGTTGGGATGGATTTTAAACCCTCTTATAAAGCTGAAGACCCCACAGCAATGTGACCCAGATCCCTTCTTGTTCTAAGAGTTAAGGGGAAGACTGAGCAGTCACGGGTTGGCGGCTAGACTTCTCTGAGAGGGAGCAGGAGAACTAAACGCATTACCCTAACAGCCCGAGTCTCTCTCGTACTGCAAACGAAGGTATGGGGTGTTACGGAAAGTCAGCATCAATGGTGAATTTGGGCTCCCAATTACAGTTAGAGCCTAAACATAGCTTCAGTTAAAGTCTTTATTCAGCTAAGCTAACAAGTTTGCTCGAGAAATATACAGGGCACCTATAACGAGCCATTATATGCTGGACACAGGTGCACATCAGCACTGGAGAGAACCAAGGTCCCTGGCCTCAAAGAGCAGACGCGCACAAAAGCAAGTAAACAACCAGAACAATTATAGACACAACTAAGTGCCACAACCAAACATAATGGCAGGGGTGCCTGGGGTGTTCAGAATGGCTGCTTTAATAAGGCCACATGTAGGCTGGAACCCAAGGAATTAGCAGGAGTTAGGCAGGCTAAGGTCTTCGTTTGGGTTCCCTCAGGATGAGACCCTGAGACAGATTCAAGTGCAAGCAGTTTATTAGGAAAATGATTCCAGAATATACCAGCGGGGAGGTGAGACAGAGATGGGAAGGGAGCCCGTGAGGCACGATATCAACGCATCACTGTTGGAGGCAAGCGCCCAACCCCACTGGGGCTTGTCAAATACACTTCTCAGACACCTTCTGCATGAGCAGCGAGGGAGCCGGGAAATTTACACACCAGTCCCATTAGTTTCTGGCTGAAGGCTGCTCCAAGGGGATGTGCGCATCCATTCTCTGCACACCCAGTGTGCCTTGTGCACAAAGAGAAGCGGGGCAGTGAGTGCCACAGGAGCACAGGCAGACTTCTGGAGCCTCTGAGAAGTGAGAGCCGGGCACGTGCAAAGACCAAGGAAGGAAAGAACATCTCACGTCCAAGGAGCCATCATAGATTGGGCCCTGAAGTCAGATGATCTGAGTATAAATGCCAGCCCCGTGCCATGCTGGCTGTGTGGTACTGGGGCCGATTATTATCCCCCCTCAGCCTCAGTTTCCTCATCCGGACAAGAGGACTAATAACAGTTCTGACCTCACAGGTATTTGTGGGGATTTGATGGGTAAGTCGCTGAAAGCTGGTAACACAGTCCCTGACACAGCTTCTATGTTCAATCAATGACAGCCGTTTGCAGTGTCATCCAAAGGACAAAGTGGCTGGAACGCAGGAAGTACAGCTGGGTCGGGGAGCAGGACACGAGATTGAAGAGGTAGCAGGGGCCAGAGCAGGCAAGAGTCTGAAGACCATGTCGAAGAGGCTGGATTAACCATAAGGTACACTGGAAGCCAGTGAAGAGATTTAAGCTGTAGAGTGTCCTGATGTCACAATTCTCGAATGCCATTCTCTTCAAAGGCTTGAAACGCCTTTTCTACTTCCATATCCCCAGAGTTGAATCCCACTGCTGGCATAAAAGGAAGGTGCTATTTAGCACTAATTAGCAGACTCCAGAGACTGATGGGAGCAAAGAGGCGCTGGTCTGAATCATCCAAAGATTGCACAGACTTGGCTGCAGAATGATCTGTTTCATTTTCCTCCGGCAGACTTAACTTCCTAATTAAGTTGGCTCCAGCTAACATTCAAATGACTTTGCATTTCCCAAGTAGGTACCAAAAGAGGTGGGAAAGGCAGCTGCCTGATGCACCGGGAGACATCAGAAAGCAAGCCTGGGATGAACTGTCTGCTGTGGAGACCCCCATGGGAATAACGTATGTACTTCTAGGAGTTCTACCCAAAAAGGAAAAGAAAATACATTTGTGCTATGGATATGCATGCAAAGGAAAAAGTCGGTGGTTCTGAACCCAAAAGGCAATGTTTCTATGGAAGGGCCCCATCTGAAGACGGGTAGTCGCTCAGGACTGGGATGGGTTTCAGAGAAGAGGACTGTGGGACAGTGTCGGCTCGTGACTGATTGGTTGATTTCCTTCTTTCTTTCCTTTTTTCTTTCCCTTTCCCTTTGTATCTTTCCCTTCATACAGACATATCCCAAAAGATGCTCATTACTGAGCACAGACAGAAATCTGAATTTCTAGTTTTGGAACACATCCACCATCTTGAATGATCCCTGGGCCCATATTTGGAAGACAGGGTGAAAAGCCAATCATTTGATACAGACATAAAAGGAACCCACACAAAATAGGTGTCTATCCAACAATTCCTTTATGATTTAAGTCCATTCCATCACAAAGAGCCAAGAAAAAGATCTCTGTTATAAAATTTTTTTCACAGTTGATGGACCCAAGATGCTTGTATCCACTAGAAGTTATCCCATGATATGGGAAGGGGTAAAATGAGGAATAGAGGATATTTCCTAAAGATAAAAGAGTTGGCATATCAAGAATACACAACAATCATAAATGTGTATGTGCCTATAAACAGACCTTCAAAAAATGTGAAGCAAAACCCAAGAAAACTAAAAGGAAAAAGAAACAAACATATAGTCATAGCTGAATACCATCAAACCCTACTCCTAGTAATTGACAGACATTGAGACAAAAATTTTAAAAGCAAGGATCAAAATTTCTGAATGACATCATCTTAATGGGCACACATGGAATGCCACGCCTGACAAGTATATAAACACATTTTCAGGTGTGCATGGAAGGTCTGCTAAGATAAAGTGTTCACTAGGCAATGAAACAAATTTCAACACATTTTAAAATACTGAACATACTGTTTTCTGTTAACAATAAAACGAAGTTAAAAATTCAAAACAGTAAGATAGCTAGAAAAGCAATTTGGAAAGTGAAAAATCTCACTTCTAAATAAGGCCAAATATAGAATCAAACATCAAAGAAGACATAACAAGAGAAGTTAGAAAATATTTTGAACATAATAGCAATAAAAATACAATATACCAAATTGTTGGGGGTACAGCTGATACAGGGATTAAGGGAAATTTATTGCTGTAAATGCTTCTATTATAAAGTAAAAAGTCTTTAAAAAAAACCTATAATTTAAATTTCCAACTTAGAAAACTAGAAAACTATGAACAAATTAAACAAAAATCAAAAATAAGTTAATAAGATATTTATCTTTCTCTGACTCATATGTTGAATTTAAGAAACACAGCAGATGAACATAAGGGAAGAAAAGGAAAAGTAAGATAGAAACAGAGAGGGAGGCAAACCGTAAGAGACTCTTAAATACAGAGAACAAACTGAGGGTTGCTGGAGGGGAGGGAAGTGGGGGGATGGGTTACATGGGTGACAGGCATTAAGGAGGGCACTTTCAGGGATGAGCACTGGGTGTTGTATGTAAGAAATAAACCTCTGGGTTCTACTCCTGAAACCAAGATGACCCTGTATGTTAACTAACTTGAATTTAAATTTAAATTTAAATTTAAATAAATAAATAAAAGTTATCCTTAAAAATAAGGAAGTAATACAAAAAAGAACCCAAATCAATGATATAGAAGAGCCAAAAAATAGAGAAAATAAACAAACATGAAAGTTGTTTTATTAAAATGATTAGTAAAATCGATAAACTCCAGATAAAATTAATTTTTAAAAAGTACTGAAAATACAAATGACTATAACAGAAATGAAAGAGGCACTATTGCTATTGACCTTACAGACATCAAAAAGTCCACAGGAGAACAGTACAAACAACCTTATATTAATACATCCAACAACCTACAAGAAATGCACAATTCCTTAAAAATACAATTAATCAAAACTGACATAAGGTAGTGCTACTCCTAGGGCAGCAATGTGACCCTAGGAGCTATATGGACCCACTCCCAAGCAAAACTGGGAAAAATTATTATTTTTTTAAAACAGTTTAGTGTCAAATTGGTTTCCATACAACACCCAGTGCTCTTCCCTACAAGTGCCCTCCTCCATTACCACCACCTCTTTTCCCCCCTCCCCCTTCCCCCTCAACCCTCAGTTCGTTTTCAGTATTCAATAGTCTCTCAAGTTTTGCATCCCTCTCTCTCCCCAACTCTCTTTTCCTCTTCCCCTCCCCCTGGTCCTCCATTAGGTTTCTCCTGTTCTCCTGTTAGACCTATGAGTGCAAACATATGGTATCTGTCCTTCTCCGCTTGAAAAATTATTTAAAAAAGACTTTATTTGTGTTTCGCTGATGATGAGTGATGTTGAGCATCATTTCATGTGCCTGTAGGCTATCTGGATGTCCTCTTTGGAGAAGTGTCTGTTCATGTCTTCTACCCATTTCTTCACTGGGTTATTTGTTTTGTGGGTGTGAAGTTTGGTGCGTTCCTTGTAGATTTTAGATACTAGCCCTTTATCTGATATGTCATTTGCAACTATCTTTTCCCATTCTGTCGGTTGCCTATTAGTTTTCTT